>NW_024677081.1:0-764 GCF_008729295.1 Plectropomus leopardus | reverse complement strand
CAAATGTGCATGAAGGCACAGTTTGATGGTTAATATGAAGAGCAGCACTAAACAGCTAACTAAGATGCTACGGACAAATCTAGAATGTAAACATCAAAATATTAATTGTACAACCTTGTATCCTATATTCTCTTATTTATTCTGCTGGCTTAAGAATTTCTACCAAAATCCCAGGACGACTGGAAAGTAGAGCTACAGAGAGTGTCCGAAATTAACTTTTTGACTTAGCGGCCAAGGTGGCTGGTAAATGGAAAATCCACTGGCCAAGCATTTTTTTTAAATTACCTTTTTTGTTTCACATATACACTTGTTTCTGTTTATTTTATTGAGATTATAATGTATTATGTTGTATACAAACTTAAAGAAGAGACCACAGCCACCTAGAGCAAAATTATTTAAATACAACAGCTCATTACCACAGGCTAAACATGTGAGTTCCTTCTGACAAGCAGTGTTGCAGAGTATATGTCTAGCGCGCGAAAGGTAAGAACTGAAGAAGTGGAGCTAATGCATTTCCGCTGACTATGTGGGAGGCAGTAAAGACTTTGCCGTCTTGGTTCAACGGACCTCTGTGTTAATAATTAGTTACCTTTATAAGTATGGGTGCAATGCTAGCAAGCAGAGGACCGGTGGCAAATCAAAGTTTAGCTGATTAGCTGATGTCCTGTACAGTCAACAATGCTGTAAAATGAGCCCTTGAGATGGTCAGGTTTTGCGATGCTGTGTGTGTGTGTGTGTGTGTGTGTGTGTGTGTGTGTGTGTGT
>NW_024677080.1:0-587 GCF_008729295.1 Plectropomus leopardus | reverse complement strand
AAAAGACTATTTCCATGTTTCTCTCCTTATTTCAAGTCAGTTTTCAAGTCAAGTCAGTTTTATTTATGTAGCCCATTATCACAAAACATGGTTTGCCTCAGAGGGCTTTACAATATATGACATCCCTCTGCCCTTAGACCCTCACATCACCCGAAGAAAAACTCCCCAAAAAGACCCCCTGTAACGGGGGGAGAAAAAAGGAAGAAACCTCAGGAAGAGCGGTAGAGGATAATGAGGGATCCCTCTTCCAGGACGGACAGACGAGCAATAGATGTCATAAATAGCAAATGAAATACAATCATGGCAGAAAAGGAAAGAGAAAGAGAGAGGGGGAGAGAGGCACAGCAATAATAGAAACAGATGCATGTCATATTACAATAATGGTAGGTGTGAAATTAGTAATTGCACTCTATGATGATGTTGAGGGAGATGATAACAGTCTCATACATATGTTGAAAGGGAGGAGTCCAAAGGCAGGATCACAGCATCGGCGCAACCAGGACCAGACCACGATCAGGGCGAGCGAGGGGCACAGTATCGGTACAGCCACAGCACGAGCACAGCCTGACTATGGGCTGGTCCAGGCA
>NW_024677079.1:0-839 GCF_008729295.1 Plectropomus leopardus | reverse complement strand
ACATGTCATTTTTTGAAAATTTTGCCATACTATAGCCTTACCTTTTCGATCATTTTTTCCACATGCGAAATTATGGTGTTTTTGGCACTTTTTGCAAGTTTTTATGGTATGGCATGTTTTGGAAGGCTATTTTATGTCGTTAAATGTGGTTTCCAGCTGTTTTTGGGACATGTCATTTTTTGAAAATTTTGCCATACTATAGCCTTGCGTTTTCGGTCATTTTTTCGACATCCCAAATTATGGTGTTTTTGGCACTTTCTGTAAGTTTTTATGCTATGGTGCATTTTGGAAGGCTATTTTATGTCGTTAAATGTGGTTTCCAGCTGTTTTGGGGATATGTCATTTTTTGAAAATTTTGCCATACTATAGTCTTGCGTTTTCGGTCATTTTTTCGACATCCCAAATTACGGTGTTTTTGGCATTTTTTGCAAGTTTTTATGCTATGGCCTGTGTTGAAAGGCTATTTTATGTCATCTAAAGTGGTTTCCAGCTGTTTTTGGGACATGTCATTTTTTGAAAATTTTGCCATACGTTAGCCTTGCATTTTCGGTCATTTTTTCGACATCCCAAATTATGGTGTTTTTGAAACTTTTTGCAAGTTTTTATGCTATGGCGCATCTTGGAAGGCTATTTTATGTCGTTAAATGTGGTTTCCAGCTGTTTTTGGGATATGTCATTTTTTGAAAATTTTGCCATACTATAGCCGTGCATTTTCGGTAATTTTTTCGACATCACAAATAATGCTTTTTTGGCAATTTTGCCGTACTATAGCCTTGCCTTTTTGATTTTTACAACATGGATTACTCTGGTGTTTTTGGCCATTTTTCAACATTCTTTGC
>NW_024677078.1:0-374 GCF_008729295.1 Plectropomus leopardus | reverse complement strand
TGCTTTTTTGGTCATTTTTTCAACATGCTATTTTATGGTGTTTTGGTAGTTTTTGCACTTTTTAATGCTATGTTGTTTTTCAGCACTGCATTTTATGCTGTTTTGAGGTGTTTTCATCTGTTTTCATGACATGTCATTGTTTGACATTTTTGCCATACTAGTCAATTTAAGTCAAGTCAATTTCATTCATTTGTCCCATTATCACAAAACATGTTTTGCCTCAGAGGGCTTTACAGTGTACGGCATCCCTCTCCCTTTAGACTGTCAAATCACCCAAGGAAAAACTCCCGAAAAAGGACGCCTGTAACGGGAGGAAAAAAAAGGAAGAAACCTCCTGAAGAGCAGTAGAGGATGATGAGGGATCCCTCTTCCAG
>NW_024677077.1:0-319 GCF_008729295.1 Plectropomus leopardus | reverse complement strand
TCTCAGGCCATGCTCAATGGAACCCACTTCATCTTTCTGAGAAAAAAATAAATTAATATCTCTCAGGTCCCCTCACAAAAATCTGCTGCTTGAACAATCCATTGTTTTTTTTTTTAACCATGATAAGATAGATGTATGGTTTGATGCTTTCATGAACATCAGTTTTCTTTTGTCTTGCATTCAGATGCCTTTTAGAGCTGACACCAGAAGACTGAACTGTTTAGACCAGGCATGTCAAACTGGTCCACAGGGGGGCCGGTGTGGCTGCAGGTTTTGTTTCCAACCAAGTAGCAGCACACCAGACTTGACTCATTTAATC
>NW_024677076.1:0-827 GCF_008729295.1 Plectropomus leopardus | reverse complement strand
GTTTTGGCCCTTTTGGCAACTTTCTTTGCTATGGCGTGTTTTGGCAGGCTATTCTAAGCTGTTTAAAGCTGTTTTGAGCTGTTTTGAGCTGTTTTTTTGGGATGTGTTAAATTTTGACATTTTTGCCTAACTATAGCCTTGCTTTTTGGTCATTCTTTCGACATGCTAAATGATGGTGTTTTGGGCCGTTTTTCCAACTTTCTTCGCTATGGCATGTTTTGGCAGGCTACTCTAAGCTGTTTAAAGCTATATTGAGCTGTTTTTGGGACGTGTCAAATTTTGACATTTTTGCCTCACTATAGCCTTGCATTTTTGGTCATTTTTTTGACATGCTAAATTTTTCAGTTTTTTCGCCCTTTTGGCAACTTTCTTTGCTATGGCGTGTCTTGGCAGACTAATCTAAACTGATTAAAGCTGTTTTGAGATCTTTTTGTGATGTGCCAAATTTTAACATTTTTGCCTCACTATAGTCTTGCATTTTTGGTCAGTTTTTTGACATGCTAAATTCTGTTGTTTTTGGCCCTTTTGGTAACTTGGATGTAACCCGCCATAGTATAGTATGTCTATAAAACAGTTGAAAAAACTTGATGCTCTTTCATGTCGAGAGAAGATCGTTTAGAAAAAAGTAATTTCTTTACGTTGAAAAAAGTTACAGTATTGCCAAAACATGCCATAGTACATAATAATTAAACCCTTGGAAACCATGACCCTTAAAACACCTGAAAAGTTGACTTTTTTTTGTAAAAAGTAATTGCATAGCCTCCCAAAACCTGCCATTGCATAGTATGTCGAAAAAAATGGCCAAAAAGTTGATACTTTTATGTCGA
>NW_024677075.1:0-434 GCF_008729295.1 Plectropomus leopardus | reverse complement strand
ACACACACACACACACACACACACACACACACACACACACACACACACACACACACACACACACACACTCTGCAGCCACGGATGAGTCACACACACAGAGATGCAGCACCAGCGAGACAAAGACCACTGAGTTTAATTTGTCTGGTAGAGCAAAAAAAAGATGCGTTTTAGTAGAAATGACAGACATGAGCGGTGCGTGTGTTTTTACCTTTCTTTGATTTTCAGAAATTAAACTTCAATTATTGCTGCTGTGTAGCAATGTGTTTGAATTTTGAAAAGTGACAGAAAGAAAAAAATGGTCAGCACAAATCAGCACAACTTTCCAGACCTGAAATCATTAAACCTTGAAAGAGATCTTTTAAATAAAGTATCTAACAGTACTATGGCGGAGTACGCACAAGTATTTACCCAGAGTCTGAATCTACAACCTTTGA
>NW_024677074.1:0-1205 GCF_008729295.1 Plectropomus leopardus | reverse complement strand
GTACAGCCTGTAGTTCAAACAACAGCTCCAAGAGCCAGTGAATCTCCGCCAGATGACATGTTTAATGGCAGTGTTTTGCTGTGGAGTGAGAAGAGATATTTAGGCGCTGGTTAGATGGAGTGAAGTTTTTTTACACAGACACATTGTTTTGATACAAAGCTGGTTGAAAATTGGCAAAGTACCCCTTTAGCACGCTGATGTTTAGTGAGTACAATGTTCACCCTCTTGTTGATCAGCACTAGAAGTGCAGCTGAGGCTGATGGGAGTGTCATTAGCTTTCCAGGTATTTATTTGGTCATTTCCATTCCATTAATTTAAAGAGCGCATCATGAATGTCTAAAACCAAATGTCCATCCGATAGTTGTTGACACATTTATACCTAAAACACATGAAGCTGCTGGTGGAGCTAGATGTCAAGTCTTTAAGAACTTGTTCTCTCAGGTCTATAAATCCTTTCAAACTTAGGCAAATTAGCTCAATTTCTTTTAAAAACATGGGAAAAGGGTGACACACAAGCTAATAAGAAATGGCTCAAAATTTAGCAAGAATTTGTAATTAGTTACAAAGAAATTACATGAAAAATAAACACAAAAAAAGAAAGTCAGACAGACAGAAAGAAAAAAGCTAAGTTTCTGTTTAATTTTTGGTCACTTTTTACCGATTTTTTTGCAGTTTATGGAACACATCTTTTCAAAGGTGTTCATTATGTTTTTTCCTGTGTTCTTGAAAGAAATCCAGTACATTTTCTCAGAGGTTTAAATGCTTGTAAAAGGCATCTGAGTGCAGTACACTAAAATGTCGATCAAGTCTTAAAGGGTTAAAAAAAGTAACATGACAATCCATATCTAGACCACGCTGATGGACCAATCGACTGCAAGAAAACGTTGAGAAAAAAAGATAGTAAATTCCGTAACCATTGTAAAATTAGATTTGTAAATGTTTGAAGTTTTCAGTAACTGCAGTTTTTTGGATAGCTATTCACTAAATAAATAATTTTCAAAAGATTAGTTTCACTCTTAAAAGTTCCTATTATAGTGAAAAGTCATACTGACAGTTTTTTCTTAATGTTCCATCCATAGTTTACAACTGCACGCTGTACCTGTCTGTGTTCCATCAGCAGGAATGTCCACAGCTTCTCACTACATCCTTCGTGCTTTTAGGGATTGGAAGTATAGTGGGAAATCAAATATGAATATTGAGAGCAT
>NW_024677073.1:0-416 GCF_008729295.1 Plectropomus leopardus | reverse complement strand
CACACACACACACACACACACACACACACACACACAAAAACACCCTCCTTTCATTTGCTACCATTTCCACTGTTTTGCTAGCGTTTTCCCTGACAGTCCTTATATTACCTGGCTGGCCCCCATAATGAATCCATCTGAGAAGGCCAGGTTGAAGCTGCTGTCATGCATAATTCAATATCTACGTCCCCCCCACCCACCACTTCTGACTCTTCCTCTCCATACCCCTGATTCCTGTCATCCCCTCTGCCTCCATTGGGGCTCCTGCGTCACCCAACTTTACGGTCTCTATTATGCAAACCTGCAGATTACAGTCGAGTGGAGGTATGTATGTAGGTGTCTGTGTGTGTGTGTGTGTGTGTGTGTGTGTGTGTGTGTGTGTCTATATTTAAATGTGTGTCAAATGTTTCTCTCCTCTG
>NW_024677072.1:0-411 GCF_008729295.1 Plectropomus leopardus | reverse complement strand
CCAACGCTCTGCAACTCACATCAAAACAATCTGAACTGATAAAAAGCAATACAGGTAAGAGGAAAAATATGTATTTTTGATTTTGAGGGTGACTTGGCCCTTTAAAGTTTGATCCACATCTAAAGGGAAGCACCTTGAAAAACTTTGCTTCTAGCTTCTTGGTTTAAGTTTAGAAGCTAAAATAAAAAGCAAAACAACCAAAGAGTGTTTTCATCCATGTATCCATGACCTGCAGGAGCTGATCCTGTTTGTTAGTCTGCAGCGGCTTTTCAAATCCCCCACATACAGGTTGCTTTAGTGGTGAGTCAACACACCCACTGACACTTCCTGTCTGTCCCAGCCTCAACACATCCTCTTATGTTGCCACACACACACACACACACACACACACACACACACACACACACACAC
>NW_024677071.1:0-505 GCF_008729295.1 Plectropomus leopardus | reverse complement strand
GTGTGTGTGTGTGTGTGTGTGTGTGTGTGTGTGTGTGTGTGTGTGTGTGTGTGTGCAAAGTTCTCACTCCCTGACTCACTCTTAAATGTTTCCCTATATAAGTAAAACTCATTAGTTAATGCTACAGCGAGTAGTAAATTAGCGTTTGGACACTTGCTAATTATCATTATTTAGCTTCATTATTGACAGCTGTCGCACAGCGATCATTTTCACCTCTATACGGTGCAGCAGCTTGCAGAAAGTAGTGTGCATACTTTGGACAGTGCTTTTTTTGGTTTCATTTGTGGGTTTTTCAGAAATCTTCAAAACTGCGAATGTAACATACGTCCAATAAAAAAAGCGTACATTTTGAAAAAACAAACTCCTACTTATTGCAAAAAAAAGGTTTTACGCTTGCATGAAGTCATATTTTAGGCGACTGGAAAAAAACACATTTGGCAAAACTGCAATGGAAACCCTTTTTTTTGGCTTTTCTAGGTCACATGATGCTATGGCTATGTGCTTG
>NW_024677070.1:0-388 GCF_008729295.1 Plectropomus leopardus | reverse complement strand
TGTGTGTGTGTGTGTGTGTGTGTGTGTGTGTGTGTGTGTCTGTGTAGCAAGCCAGCGTCCCTCTAATGACAGTTGATTGCATTATCATCCACGGCCGAGTGGTTGCTCAGCCTGCTAGACAGATAGACCAACCGCCAAAACCCCAAGGCCCCTCTGTGTGTGTATGTCTCAGTGTTTGTGTGTATGTGACTGTGTGCCTGCGTGAGTGCTCATTTGTAAAATGTGATTGGAGGTGAAACTCGAAAGTCCTCTAAGGCCCATTCACAATTTGCCACGTCAGTGAGGCAAACGTACAGATGCACAAAAACATGCATGCAGGTGACACACACACAGATTTACACACACACACACACACACACACACACACACACACACACACACACACACA
>NW_024677069.1:0-963 GCF_008729295.1 Plectropomus leopardus | reverse complement strand
CACACACACACACACACACACACACACACACACACACACACACACACACACACACACACAGTCTCAGATGATTAAACTGGTCCCAGTCTCTCAGCTGCAGCCACGCCCCCTCTTCAGCTCACCTGCTCCTCATTACTCTCAGACCAAACTCCTGCTAGGCTCTGACCTCCTCCTGCTCCTCCTCCCCCTCCTCTCCTCCTCTCCTCCTCTCCTCCTCTCCTCCTCTCCTCCTCTCTCCTGCTCCTCCTCCTCTCCCAGGTGTGGTGCAGGTGTGTGACAGCAGCTTATAATTACCTGCACGTGTCGACGTTCTTCTGGATGTTCTCTGAGGGTTGTTACCTTCACACGGCCGTCGTTCTCACCTACAGCACCGACTCACTCAGGAGCTGGATGTTCACCTGCATCGGCTGGGGTACCTGTCTGTCTGCAAACCTACCTGTCTGTCTGCAAACCTGTCTGTCTGCAAACCTGTCTGTCTGTCTGACGACCTGTCTATCTGGCTGTCTGACCACCTGTCTGTCTCTCTGCAGGTGTCCCTCTCCCCATCATCGTGGTTTGGGCTTTCGGGAAGCTTCACTATGACAACGAAAAGTAAGTCAACAGAGAGACAGACAGATGGACAGACAGAAAGAGAGAAAGACAGACAGATGGATTGACCTGGGGGGAGGGGACAGAGCAGCAGACGTGATGTGATTAGTTTATGTGCTTTGATTGACAGGTGCTGGTTTGGGAAGAAGGCGGGAGTTTATACGGACTACATCTACCAGGGACCCATGATCCTCGTCCTGCTGGTACCTTCAGTCCACCTTAAAAACATCCATCCTTAGTGCATCCATTCCTCCTTGAGTATGGTCATTCCACCTTAAATGCTGCCTATCTGAAATGGTCACAGTTATAAATAATGTCCAAGACATATAGAGCTGTAGAGACATAGAGCTGTAGAGACATAGAGCTGTAGAGACA
>NW_024677068.1:0-371 GCF_008729295.1 Plectropomus leopardus | reverse complement strand
ACACACACACACACACACACACACACACACACACACACACACACACACACACACATGGAAAAAAATTGGTGCTAAATAAACTAAACAAACAAACAGACTGGTTTCCAGTCTGACCTCTGACCTCCAGTCACAGCTGTGTTTGTGTTTCTGCTCATCTGATTGGTCAAAAAGACTTCACAGAGGTGTGGTCTGTTATCACATGACCACGATTGTTATTGTTGACTTCAAAGGCTGTGTGTGTGTGTGTGTGTTCTGCTGGAGTTTTGTTTAACTTGAAGATTATTGAATTAAAAATCAATTAGTGGGAAGAAGTCAGATTAACTGTAGCTTTTATTATAACACACACACACACACACACACACACACACACA
>NW_024677067.1:0-236 GCF_008729295.1 Plectropomus leopardus | reverse complement strand
CCCCTCCCTCAGCTCCCTACAGGAGGTATACACACACACACACACACACACACACACACACACACACACACGCACGCACACGTACACACAGGATCCAGTTTTTACAGATGTTTAACGTTGGTTAAAAATACTGGAAGAAGGTGGTACGCCCGCCCAGGATGGCTGACTAAACCGGAGCGGAGCTCGTTCGCTTCCTAAACTTCCTTAAAAAACAGTTTCAGTCGACATAAAGTTTT
>NW_024677066.1:0-740 GCF_008729295.1 Plectropomus leopardus | reverse complement strand
GAGCGGATCTAGAACGCTGCCATTTCCCAGGTATCCCCACGTGACTCCATCAGATACTTTATTTCTTAACAATAATATATATGTCAAATAAACAAGTGATGTTTACTGCTTTTTACTTTATACAGTTCCTGCTATAATCTCATACTTTTTAGGGACTGTGTGTTATGGATCAGAGTAGAGGTGTGGCTGCAGTGTAACAATCATAACACTCTCTGGAGTTAAAATTTTCTTTGAGCATCCCTCCACTATAAATCAGTCTATTCCACAGTTGCTGGCTGTGATAAATGTTGTGATACTACAGATTACTACTGATTACTACAGAAACATGCTTTTTGAACCCACTTGTGTGATTTGAGGTTCTGTGGGTAATTAAAAAAAAACAATTTAAAGTTGTATATTCCTCCCGAAGCTAAATAAAAAACTACAGCCTATCTGCCTCCCTAGTGCTTAAAATTATTTTAAGTGTCTCCCCCATTTTGCAGCACCCCTCCACTCTCATAAATAACGAACAGTCCCTAAAATGTTACTAAAACATTCATGAGTTGCATTATACCACTCTCAGACAGTTTTTACAACCAACAATTGCTATCTGGGCTTGTGCTTAAAGATTGTTCACTCATTATTCCTCCTCTCATAAATAACGAACAGTTCAGTTAAGCTTATTTAGTCTGTACACAGAGCCTGATCAATAAAGTTTTTCACAATGTAAATAAAAAAAAAATTAGTCACATGTTTTCGAC
>NW_024677065.1:0-702 GCF_008729295.1 Plectropomus leopardus | reverse complement strand
CACACACACACACACACACACACACACACACACACACACACACACACCTAACATGCTAAAACCAAAAATAAAAAAACATGAAGAAGAAGAAAATAAATTCAATAAAAAGAATGATTCACAAACCAGGCAGAGTCTGGGAAGTGTTATACTGTGACACACACACACACACACACATTACAGCTGACCACTTGCATCGACCAGTGCGACCACAGACAGGTGCAGTGTGACTGACGCCCTTCATGAATGCGCCTGAATTAAGTGAGTCACAACACCAAGTATAGCCTGAAGGGGAGTTTACTGTACAACCAGATTCATGATGCAATTAAATATTTGGCAACCTAAAACGGGAGATGCTTTCTCTCCAGGAGAACCCCAGTATCCTGGTAATCCACAGTGTATCATATACAGTTGTGCCGATGAGAAATGTGTTTGAGGCTGGAGGGACCTGTGAGTAAACCCACAATAGAAACCCTGAGTGAGACAAACTGCTGTGTGGAACAAAATATGTTGGTCTTCAGCTGCTAAATGCTCCACTGTGATCACAACCTTGTCAGTAATTTGACTGCTGTTTGTTGCTGGGTATATACAATGGATTATCTGAACAACTCTCCGCTGCTGGAAATGATGTTGATGAGAACGGTGAAAGAACTAGGAGACGCCACTAAGAGACAACAAGGTAATATAAAAAAATGTAAAAAAAAA
>NW_024677064.1:0-310 GCF_008729295.1 Plectropomus leopardus | reverse complement strand
CACACACACACACACACACACACACACACACACACACACACACACATACAGACAGGCTAATGACAAAACTGGACTCTTCAGATTGATACCAAATTAGAAACAGTTTTTTTTCCAAACAGACCTAGAGGAGCTTGGCAGGCGGGATGAACACTTGACGAGAGAGAGAGAACGTGAGAAAGAAAAAGGGAAAGGAAGGATGGAGGAATTAAAATAACTGTAAAAACGGAGTGAGGGCGGGTGAGGTGGAAATGGATCCACGGGGACTCGGTGTGTGTGTGTGTGTGTGTGTGTGTGTGTGTGTGTGTGTGTG
>NW_024677063.1:0-1312 GCF_008729295.1 Plectropomus leopardus | reverse complement strand
TCACAGCTTCAAAGAAATCCATTTCTCACTCTTCTTCTAACCTTCCCTTCTACCTTCTGTGTCTCCTTGTCTTATTCATGAAGCATCTAATAAAGTGCACCGCTCAATACTAACACTGTACCTCTGACCCCAGTGATGTCACTGAAGGACAGGACTGAGGGCAAGTTTGCCCTATAGTGTTACCTTCTGTAATGCTGGGCCTCATCACTTTGGCAGCATGCAGGACCCTTTCAGCGTGTGCGTGTGTGAATGTCTGTGTGTGCGTGTTTAATACAGACAGCTTATCAACATGTGGTCCACAACTCCCAGCAGGTTTCAGTGGCAGCACGGAGAAAGAAATGGAGATCCAGCCCATCTCTTCTCGTCAACTCTGTTCTCCCTTTAATCTGGAATCACTTACAGTGGAAACTCAACAGCTCTACTCAAATTTATACAAAACCAACATGATGAATGGCCATGTGCTTACAACAGTGCAGATGCATTTTGAATATATCATTACAGATAAAGTCAGACTTTTGAAGGTCTAGAGTTGAATTAAGTTTAACAGTAAATTTTCAGACTGCAACCAACCGAAACTTCCACCATGTGCCAATTGTGATAGTGGGTTACACGAAAACATGAATGGCCTTATCTAAAGTCAGTGTTTAGTTTGTCCATTCTGGGCTACTGTAGATCAACATGGGGGACTCTATGGAGGAGGATCCACTGTATTTGTAGATATAAATAGCTCACTAAGGTAATAAAAACACAACAATTTCAGGTGATTATAAACAAATGAAAACATAGTAATTAATATTAAATTCAGTTTCTTCCATCTGATCCCCCTAAATCCTTCACGTTGGACCTTTAAAGCCAAAAAAAGTATGCAGGTGCATGCTGGTGACTTAAAAATCTGTGAATGCTAATTATATGGAAAATTATATCTTCATTGCCCAGAAATTACAACAATATCAGTGCACTGCACACAGCATGCTAATGTTTTCCCATCTGTCTGTTGTTATTACTATATTCAATGCAGAGAAAATAGAAAAAAAAGTACCGTTTGTATTTTGTTAACATTTTTGTTTGCATTTTAGTTTTGATTCTTATTCGAAAATTCATAAAGGCCCTCACACAAACGCCCAGATGATGTGAACTGAAACATTACCTATGTGAAGAAAAGACAACATGATCCTCAGATTTACATGCAAATACAAACCTATATCTCAGTGATGTAACAGTACTTTCTAACCAATACATACCATTTTACATTTTGAATATACTGTGGTAAAACTGACATTGAGGACTTTTTTTTTTTTTTTTTTTTTTTTTT
>NW_024677061.1:0-428 GCF_008729295.1 Plectropomus leopardus | reverse complement strand
GTGTGTGTGTGTGTGTGTGTGTGTGTGTGTGTGTGTGTGTGTGTGTGTGTGTCTCTCTCTCTCTCTCTCTCTCTCTCTCTCTCTCCAGGTGCCGAAGCTGATCGAGGGTCGTGAGTACATCATCAGGATCATGGCTCAGAACATCTACGGCATCAGTGAGCCGCTGCTGTCTGCAGAGATGAAGGCCAGAGACGTCTTCAGTGAGTCTCGCCGACCGCACGTGCACACTCACATGTGCACGCTCACACATGCATGCTCACACACCTCTGTCTTTCATTGCCCGGATATTTATGTGTTGAGATATTGACAGCGGTTATTGGTTAATGTATACCTTCAAATTGTGTCAAAAATAAATAAATTCATGAATAATAAATTATTTATAGGAATAAATAATATAAAGTTCATTCAAATAAATAAATAAATATATA
>NW_024677059.1:0-581 GCF_008729295.1 Plectropomus leopardus | reverse complement strand
GTGTGTGTGTGTGTGTGTGTGTGTGTGTGTGTGTGTGTGTGTGTGTGTATGTGTATATATAACTAACATTAACTTTTGCTGGTATTACTCAACAGTACCACCTAGTGGACACAGTCAGTCACCAGAGCTTTAAATACATTAATGAAGACATTAATTAACTTAAGCTGCTAATTCGGGTTGATTTTTATTTACTATTATTTTTATTTGTGCTAAAGACAATACTGAGAAATACTGACGCTCAGTTAATGCTAAATATTGTTTAATGATCAGAAACAGTAAATACTTTTCAAACTTAATGACATTCCCCAAAAAGTTGGGAAGAATTTTAGATATCAACATTTAGATATAATGTAGCAACATTTTGGTTCAATATAAATCAGTTTTGCAGTGACCTTGTTTGGTACTCTTCTTTAAACAAGGCAGCTAAGATTTGAATGAGTCTTATGAAACTTTGTAGATTAAAAAAAATACTCGTTTATGTAATAGATGGTTCGTGTTCAGATATTTTGTAGACTAACTGTAAACTTCCACAACCACAGCCCGGTGGATATATAATAATATCAAGTAATGTGCTGTTTATG
>NW_024677058.1:0-471 GCF_008729295.1 Plectropomus leopardus | reverse complement strand
GTGTGTGTGTGTGTGTGTGTGTGTGTGTGTGTGTGTGTGTGTGTGTGTGTGTTTGTGTGTGTGTTTGTGTGTGTGTTGTTGACATGAAGGCGACACACTGAAGATCAGATGCAGGAAACTTTTCTTTCTGCAGACTGAAATGTTTCTTCCTGTGATTGTGGATCTTCCTCACACACACACGCACACATGCACGCACGCATGCACACACACTTGCACACACACATAAAACAGTGTGTGTATGAGCAGGGGTCAGTATGTCCCCTCAGGTCAGAATATAGTGAATCCAGTGACAGTGAGCTCTGAGTTATCAGGTGAGTCTCTGAATGTTAACACTGCTGTGTGTGAAGTGTGTGTTTTGTCTTTGTGTCTCTGCAGCTGTGTGTCTTCACTACTGTCTGTCCCAGACAGGTCTGTATTTTGTCTCTTTGTGTCTCTGTCTGCAGCTGTGTGTCTTCACCACTGTCTGTCCCC
>NW_024677057.1:0-382 GCF_008729295.1 Plectropomus leopardus | reverse complement strand
TATACAAAAGCGGCGGTTGGTGCGGTGGCCATCGTCTCCTTCTTCTCTTCTTCCAAAACACGACCGCATTGCCTTGTGGGATACAGAGCACAAAGTAGTGTACATTGCTTGTTCACTCAATTTTGCGGTGCATTGTGGGTGTTTTCTCCTCCACTACATAGTGGATGAAATTAATCGCGGAGAATTCGAACAACACTACAAAATGGCGAACACACTATATAGTGCACTACATCCGTGATAGGGGTGATTTCGAACACAGCCTAGATGTCATCTTAGATCTTAGATATCACAGATGTGATCTCTTTCTGATTTTAAAGGCTGCATTACAGTTGTCAAGTTTCTGTCAGGTTTCAGGCTCAGTGCCTGCCTGTAATCAGCCTGG
>NW_024677056.1:0-243 GCF_008729295.1 Plectropomus leopardus | reverse complement strand
CTGTAGAGACACGCCATAGCAAAGAAAGTTGCAAAAAAAGCCAAAAATAACATAATTTGGCATGTGGAAAAAAATGACCGAAAAGGCAAGGCTATAGTATGGCAAAAATGTCAAAATAAGACATGTGCCAAAAACAGCTGAAAACCTAATTAAACCACATCAAATAGCCTGTAGAGACACGCCATAGCAAAAAAAGTTGCAAAAATAGCCAAAAAAGACATAATTTGGCATGTTGAAAAAAAT
>NW_024677055.1:0-224 GCF_008729295.1 Plectropomus leopardus | reverse complement strand
GTGTGTGTGTGTGTGTGTGTGTGTGTGTGTGTGTGTGTGTGTGTGTGTTTTACCGGTCAGCCTCGTCGAGGATGAGCCAGTGGACGGCGCTGAAAGCGATGCTCAGAGTGTTTTTGATGTGATCCACTAGACGTCCAGGAGTTGACACCAGGATGTTGATTCCTTTACGAAGCCTGAAGAGACACACAGCGCTCAGTAAGACAGTGTCCTCTGCAGAGACACAC
>NW_024677054.1:0-232 GCF_008729295.1 Plectropomus leopardus | reverse complement strand
TGTGTGTGTGTGTGTGTGTGTGTGTGTGTGTGTGTGTGTGTGTGTGTGTGTGTGTCTGGCTTTGAGAAACATCCAAAGAAATGTGTGCTTTGAGCGGATTGCCCCCCTCCCCTCCAGCCTCCCTCCACTACCAGCATCACAGATCTTGTGTTCGAGTTGAATCATTTGTCCCCCAGATTTAGGATGCCAGCTGTCTGCTTCCCTTTGTGTTCCTGTGTGTGTGTGTGTGTGT
>NW_024677053.1:0-214 GCF_008729295.1 Plectropomus leopardus | reverse complement strand
CATGTCAAAATCTGACATTTTTTGACATACTATACTATTGCCTTTTCGGCCATTTTTTCAACATGCTAAATTATGATGTTTTTGGACGTTTTTGGCTTTGATTTCAATATTGTATACTTTGACACGTCTCTACAAGCTATAATACGTTGTTTTCAGCCCTTTTATGGCATGTCAAAATCTGACATTTTTTGACATACTATACTATTGCCTTTTC
>NW_024677052.1:0-1195 GCF_008729295.1 Plectropomus leopardus | reverse complement strand
GATGTTTCCAGGATTTAAGGACATTTACAGGAATTTAGGACATTTCTGGGATTTAAAGGTGTTTCTAGGATTTTAAGATGTTTCTAGGATTTTAGGATATTTCCAGGATTTAAGGACATTTCTAGGACTTAAGGACATTTCTGGGATTTAAGGACATTTCTAGGATTTTAAGATATTTCTAGGATTTTAGAAGATTTCTCAGAATTAAGGATGTTTATCAGATTTTAGGACATTTCTAAGATTTTAGGATGGTTGTGGGATTTTAGGACATTTCATATCACTACTGTATGTCATTCTGCATTGGCCTGTACACATTTGTTGTGGTGATCATCATCATTATCATCATCATCATCTCTCTCCTCTCCCCCTCTCTCTCTTACTCCCCCTCTCTCTCTTCAACTCCCAAAGCTTGTAATCCACTAAAAATAATAATTCCCCCAAATTATAATCATACATGTACCCATTTTTGCAGATGTGTTTGTGCTCTGTGGGCCTAAATCACAACAGCAACACAACATGATTTCAGATTCTTTGAAATAATTGATTACAGTTTTCAGATCTCAACCCCATTATTTGTAATGCGTAAGATGGGGGGTCCTGTGTATCATACACAAGCAATGTGGGAGTACAGGAACATGTTTTTGCTAACATGTTTATTAGAACTTGATAAAGGAGGTTTGCACATATTTGTTATTGCTTTTACTTTTTGACAAGTGGTGCATGAGTCTAGGGACCTCTGCAGGAGTTTGTTACCCACAAAACTAGGACCACATGACTTTAGTTTTCTCTTTTGCTCTACAAAACATGCTTGAGGATGTGTTATGTCCATCAGACTTCCACAGCCTGCACCACCTGCCAGAAACTCTCGACAGCTTTGGCTCAGTTTCTGCAGGAAGAACAGTGCCCTCTTCCTGTTCTAAGAAACTGTTTCTTTCATCTCTGCTGTCATAAAGAAAGGTTTTTCTACTTTAACTTATCAGCAAGCAAGCTCTGCAAGTGCTAAAATCAAGGTGAAATTGCCACATGCTCTTTTAGTTTTCAAGGTCAGATAGCTTTTGGACATTGAATAACTTAACAGGGCAGTTGGGGGGAAACAGGAAGGAACATTTATTGGCCAAGAAACATTTCAGAGTGGGACCCAGCCTTATCTGTTTTGTAAACATGCTTCCCAGTATTAACAAGGGTCTCAGTGACA
>NW_024677051.1:0-308 GCF_008729295.1 Plectropomus leopardus | reverse complement strand
TTTCTCATAAATTTAGTTTAACCCTGTTTGGCACATTTTGCGCTCTTTTCATTCTTCATTTTTCTCTTAACATTACAATCCATCCATCTATTTTCTTCCGCTTATCCGGAGTCGGGTTGTGGGGGCAGCTGCCTAAGCAGGGAAGCCCAGACTTCCCTCTCCCCGGCGGCCACTTCATCCAGCTCTTCCCGGGGGGTCACGAGGCGTTCCCAGGCCAGCTGAAAAAATAGTCTCTCCAGCGTGTCCTAGGTCTTCCCCGGGCCTCCTACCAGTGGGACGTGCCCTGAACACCTCACCAGGGAGGCGTC
>NW_024677050.1:0-517 GCF_008729295.1 Plectropomus leopardus | reverse complement strand
ACCTTAACCAGTCATTATGGACTGAAATAGAAACTGACACTCAGAGGAATGTAATGTATTGTTTTATTGGGAATTTTTGAATAGACGTAACTTGAATGATGAACTGAGCGCTCCCTGTCTTCATTGCTGCTGCATTTTATCTGTATTTTACAGATTTGTACTTGTTGCCATGATACCATACCATGGGACCCATAACATAATACATTTTTGTACCTGACAAATTGACTTACTCCATTTTTCAGAATAACCTACTCCCCATTTTACTACATTTATACAGGTTGTGGTCTATTCTAATAGATATTTGCACCTGACAGAATGAGCTGCTTTCCATTTACTTACATTAAGTAAGTGTGTATGTCCACTTACTTAATGGGGGTAGTTCAATCTGAATGATATTTGTACCTGACAGAATGACATTATCCACCTATCAAAATGACCTAATCCTTTTAAATACATTTATACAGGTTGTGATCTATTCTAATGCATACTTGTACCTGACAGTTTGGCTTACTCCACC
>NW_024677049.1:0-517 GCF_008729295.1 Plectropomus leopardus | reverse complement strand
TTTGACATTTTTGCCATACTATAGCCTTGCTGTTTGGGTCATTTTTTCAACACGATGTGTTATGGCTTTTTTTTTTCACTGTTTTTGCAACTTTCTATGCTATGGTGTGTCTCGACACACTATTAATGAGGTTTAAAGCAGTTTTCGGCTGTTTTTGGGACATGCCATTTTTTGACATTTTGCCATACTATAGCCTTGGTTTTTAGGTCATTTTTTCAACATGCTATATTATGGCTTTTTCTTCACCGTTTTTGCAACTTTCGTTGCTATGGCGTGTCTTTGCACGCTATTTAATGAGGTTTAAAGCAGGTTCTAGTCATTTTTGAGATACGTCATTTTTTGACATTTTTGCCATACTATAGCCTTGCTTTTTAGGTCATTTTTTTTCGACATGCAAAATTATGGTGTTTTTGGCCGTTTTTGCAACTTTCATTGATATGGCGTGTCTCGACGTGCTATTTAATGAGGTTTAAATCAGTTTTTAGCTATTTTTGGGACATGCCATTTTTTGACATTT
>NW_024677048.1:0-909 GCF_008729295.1 Plectropomus leopardus | reverse complement strand
TTTGGGACATGTCATATTTTGACAGTTTTGCCATACTATAGCCTTGCCTTTTTTTTGGTCATTTTTTGGACATGCATTTTTTTTGTGTTTTTGGGCGTTTTTGAAAGATTCTATGGTATGGCGCGTGTCAGTGTGCTATTTTATGCTGTTTTGAGGTGTTTTAAGCTGTTTTTGGGACATGTCATAGTTTGACATTTTTTGCCATACTATAGCCTTGTCTTTTTTTGTCACTTTTTGGACATGCATTTTTTGGGGGTTTTTTTGGCAGCTTTTGAAAGATTCTATACTATGGCGTGTCTTGGCACACTGTTTTGTGCTGTTGTGAGGTGTTTTCAGCTGTTTTTGGGATATGTCATATTTTGAGTTTTTTGCCATACTATAGCCTTGCCTTTTTTTTTTTTTTTTTTTTACATTACTCTATATTATGGTATTTTTGGTTGTTTTTCAACAGCCTTTTATATGATATGTCTCAACATGTTTTAATATGTGGTGTTCAGCTCTTTTTTGGACATATTGATTGGCTGAAGTGGGCTAGCCTACTAACGTTTAACTCATAAATCATGATAACAGCAGCCAGTCCTATCAAAGCTCACTGGAGACATTTGTTTGTAGTTTGTTCTGAATAGGCCCACACAAAAAAAAAGGCGAACACCCAGGGGATGGTAGACAAAGGTTAAAACTGCTTGATGCAGGCTTTATTTAAATCAAAAGCAACAGTTACCTTACTCCTTTTTATGGGAGTTACATATACTGTCTAACACAAGGACTAAGCAAGATAAGGCAACAGCAACAAAACCCCCAAAAAGCACACACAGTGATTTGTTATTTCTGTTAATCTGGAGGTCCTTCGTGTCATCACTCGCTTCATTCTCCATCTCTCCTCACTGGCTGGCTTTGGGGTGGCGTGTT
>NW_024677046.1:0-203 GCF_008729295.1 Plectropomus leopardus | reverse complement strand
CTCTTTCTTTCTCCACCCCATCCTTCTCTCCCTCTCACTCTTACTGCGAGTCCTAGAGAGTGAGTGACAGGCTGTGAATTGCTCTGAGGCTATACCCAGATAAAAAGGCAAGGAATGCACGTAAGTACACACATACACGCATACACATACACACATACACACACACACACACACACACACACACACACACACACACACACACA
>NW_024677045.1:0-539 GCF_008729295.1 Plectropomus leopardus | reverse complement strand
AAGTTTATCAATATTGTCATGCTACACTCACTGTTACCTTAGTGAGATTCTTCAATTCAATCATTCAGTTAATTTTACTGAAACCATGAGCACCAAAAAGAAGACAGAATTATCAGCAGAGTGAAGATGCAAATAAAGAGATTAGCAGATGCAGAAGACTATCTTTAAAAAAGCAAAAGAAAAATGTCCAGAGAACTACATTCATATTCATCATAATAATATATTAATTAGAATTATTATAATTCTGTGTCAGGTAAAGGTCTAGTTTCATCAGACGCACGAATACAGATTTAACAGACTCTTGTCAGCCAATCAGAGAGCAGTGTTTCCTCTAACGACTGCATATTTTAATCATTAATGATTTCCATTAGAATCAGATTTAGGTTAAAGGACAGGTCAGGTGTCACATGTGCGTGTGTGTGCACGTGTTGGTATGACTGCTTGTGAAATGTGACTTGTGTGTGAGTCTCAGAACTGTGTTAAAGGGAATATCCAACACACACACACACACACACACACACACACACACACACACACAC
>NW_024677044.1:0-366 GCF_008729295.1 Plectropomus leopardus | reverse complement strand
TGTGTGTGTGTGTGTGTGTGTGTGTGTGTGTGTGTGTGTGTGTGTGTTTGCAACAGCAGATATATCCAGCCTTCAGAATATAAACCCAAATATATTTGCATGTCATGTGTGTTTGAAAAAGGAAGAAAGAGTGGGAGACTAGGATGGAAGAGAGGTGAGATGGACAAATTGTGGGATAGAGGGAGACAGGGAGGGAAAAGAATAGGGAAAAGGAGAAAATTGGAGAGAGGAAAAGGTAAGTGGAGGTGAAAGACAGACTTTTCTAGTTGTGCTCCAGATTTTTTTTCCACACTCATTTAGTGTGAAACCTTGATACCATCACACACACACACACACACACACACACACAGTGCAGAGAAGCTGCAT
>NW_024677043.1:0-295 GCF_008729295.1 Plectropomus leopardus | reverse complement strand
GTTATGTTATGTTATGTTATGTTATGTTATGTTATGTTATGTTATGTGATGTTATGTTATGTTATGTTATGTTATGTTATGTTATGTTATGTTATGTTATGCTATGTTATGTTATGTTATGTTATGTTATGTTATGTTATGTTATGTTAGGTTATGTTATGTTATGTTATGTTATGTTATGTTATGTTATGTTATGTAATGTTATGTTATGTTATGTTATGTTATGTTATGTTATGTTATGTTATGTCATGTTATGTTATGTTATGTTATGTTATGTTATGTTATGTTATGTTAT
>NW_024677042.1:0-499 GCF_008729295.1 Plectropomus leopardus | reverse complement strand
TTGAGAAATTCTTTGCTATGGTGTGTCTTGGCATGTTTATTTATGCTAATTTTAGGTGTCTTCAGCTTTTTTTTCTGACTCATCATATTTTGCCATTTTTAGCCATACTATAGCCTTGCCTTTCTGGTCATTTTTTCAACATGCAGTATTATGGTGTTTTTGAGTATTTTGGAGAAATTCGTTGCTATGGCATGTCTTGGCGGTTTATTTTATGCTGTTTTGAGGTGTTTTCAGCTGTTTTTGGGAAATGCCTTATTTTGCCATTTTTAGCCATACTATAGCCTTGCCTTTTTTGGTCAATTTTTCAACATGCATTATTATTGTGTTTTTGGCTATTTTTAAGAAATTCTTTTCAATGGCTTGTCTTGGAGAATTATTTTATGCTAATTTTAGGTGTTTTCAGCTTTTTTTCTGACTCATCATATTTTGCCATTTTTAGCCATACTATAGCCTTGCCTTTCCAGTCATTTTTTTCAGCATTCAGTATCATGTTTTTTTT
>NW_024677041.1:0-1069 GCF_008729295.1 Plectropomus leopardus | reverse complement strand
CTGCACACTATGGTGACATAAATGGTAATTACTGTACACGTGGATCCAAAATGTCTCCAGTTCAGACATTTGTCCACATAAAATCCCCCTGGCCAAGAAAAACCCAAAAAACTCCTTCTTTCCCACTGCCATGAATATCTCCAATAAACGGTAATGATCCACACATCTACGTAAACACTACGCAGTGTTGCACACAGTAATATATTGTGATTTTTATTCTGTCTAAATTATTTCTTTAAGATATTTATTCTGTTTTAGGAATACGTGCTAAATGTTTATTGTATGTTGTATGTTGAGCCACGTCTAAGATGATTTTTGCGTCACAACAGACAAAGTTTTCTGAATCTAAATCTGAATCTGTATTATCAGTAAAAATCTAATTGCTTATTATTGCTTATTATAATTGCTAATTGCTTACTGATTCTATTGGATTTTATTTTAATTCTGTTTGACCTTGTCTTGGTTCATGTCCTCTCTGGGATGTATTTTAAAAAAAGAAAGAAATGTTATATATGCACAGACGTTAGCTGGGTTAAAGATGGAGGTCAAGGGAATTTATTTTCCTTTTTTTTGTCCACAGCGTCGTCATCGTCAATCCCGATGTGAAGTGTCTTATTTATTTTTATTTTAGCAATCATTAAAATGTGCTTCAGTCACAGGCCTCGTGAGGCGGTATAAATATAAATAATGACACTGTCTGTATGATCACATCAAACTCTATTTTAACCTCCAGAGATTAACGGTAGTTTCTTCGATTCTGCGGAAAAAGACGCGTCCTCCCGTTGATACAGTGGCCTGGTTTTTCCCCGAGTCTTTGGGCTGATTTGAGACGGTAAACACAGCTGATTGATGACTTGTCTTATTTCATGTCTCTGCGTGTTTGCGTCTTCAGGTGGCGTGCGGTTTGAACCACACTTTAGTCGTCTCCGCTGACGGGATGATGGTTTGGGCGTTTGGTGACGGAGACTACGGGAAACTGGGACTCGGCAACTCGACGGCCAAGTCCTCTCCTCAGGTCAGCACAGAGAGACTCGCTGCTTCATGTTGTAAACACTGACATGCTTTTAGA
>NW_024677040.1:0-235 GCF_008729295.1 Plectropomus leopardus | reverse complement strand
GTGTGTGTGTGTGTGTGTGTGTGTGTGTGTGTGTGTGTGTGCATTTTAAGGTATTTTCCCA
Source organism: Plectropomus leopardus (assembly GCF_008729295.1). NCBI lineage: Eukaryota > Metazoa > Chordata > Actinopteri > Perciformes > Serranidae > Plectropomus > Plectropomus leopardus. The sequence goes on along the minus strand of NW_024677040.1, from coordinate 174 downwards.
GCAGCTGCCTGCAATCTCTGCAAAGTGCTTTGGTGTCTCTCTCTCACACACCAACTCGTACAAACACACATTATTAAAACCATTAGTTGCTGTGAAACAAGGCATTTCTCCTGCCTTAGAGCAGTGCTGTGTGTGTGTGTGTGTGTGTGTGTGTGTGTGTGTGTGTGTGTGTGC
>NW_024677039.1:0-221 GCF_008729295.1 Plectropomus leopardus | reverse complement strand
CACACACACACACACACACACACACACACACACACACAGATGAGAGAGGCAGAAAACACACTACGACACACTGAGGTCTGAAAGCATGAACACACACACACACACACACACACACACACACACACGAGGAAACTAACAACATTTGAGAAAGTGCAGAGACACGTGTGAATGTGAACACACACACACACACACACACACACACACACACACACACACACACA
>NW_024677038.1:0-348 GCF_008729295.1 Plectropomus leopardus | reverse complement strand
CACACACACACACACACACACACACACACACACACACTGTTCTTGCCTGCCTGGACAAGCTGATACAGCCCCAAGTTGTAGACGAGTCTGGGAGAGAAAAGGGGTGGTGCATAAAAATAACTGAACCTGCTCTTTTAATTGGTTTAAACATGGCCTTCACTTTCAGCTTATCTAAGAGCAGCATTAGCAAATGAATCATAACTACAAGGCACCGGCAGCATGCTTCCCTTTTATTTTCTCTGATTCAAGTGGTGGTTTCAGTTTCTCTAATTCAGTGTTTTCAGGAACAAGATGCTTCTGCTTTTTTTTTTTTTTTTTTTGGACATTTTCACCTCTCACTGGGGATGA
>NW_024677037.1:0-937 GCF_008729295.1 Plectropomus leopardus | reverse complement strand
ACATGTCATATTTTGACGTTTTTGCCATACTATAGCCTTGCCTTTTCAGTCATTTTTTCGACATGCATTATTTTGGTGTTTTTGGCCATTTTTGAATGTTACAACCGGGTTCGAGAGGGGAAAAGGGAAGCAACAATGAGACCAGTTGTAATTGGTGAAATGTAAATTATTTATTACAAACGTGAATGTGTGTAGGCCAAACGGAAAATGAGATTTGTTAAATCAATAAATAAACATCAGAAAAGGCGACTGTCAGTTGGAGGTTGTTTCTTTATTAAATAAATTCCATAAATGAATTAAAACAATCCTAACCAATTCATTATTTAATAAAACCAGAAATACAACTAAACTAAAGAACTAACAATTCACAACAGGTGCCCCAGCCACAGCCTAATATTTAACAAACGAGTCCCTCGGTATTAACGACAGCATAGAGGCACGTAACCGGGCTGTCCCTCTGCAGCCGAACGGAGCGACGACTGAAGGCAGACTCAGGTTTCTTATGCGGTTGTGTGGTGGTGCTCTGCTCCCGTAGGCTGATTGAGGAGTAGCAACTGCGCACCAATCAGATCCTTCTCCTTGGCAGCACCACAGACGTAGACGGTATCAGCCTGCAATTTTTGCACCACGCACACACACACACACACGCAAGCACTCTTACACCTATAGACACATATGCACAGCACAAAAATCAGGTTACAAACAAAAGGAGGAGGGAGTTTGGCAGCGTCCGTAACATTGCAACATCCTTTGCCATGGCATGTCTTGGCACGCTATTTAATGCTGTTTTAAAGTGTTTTCAGTTGTTTTTGGGACATGTCATATTTTGACGTTTTTGCCATACTATAGCCTTGCCTTTTCGGTCATTTTTTGGACATGCATTATTTTGGTGTTTTAGGTCATTTTTGCAAAGCTCTTTGCTATGGTGTGTTTTGGC
>NW_024677036.1:0-861 GCF_008729295.1 Plectropomus leopardus | reverse complement strand
AGTACAAATGTCTTATATGCAAAAAAATATCAAAGTAAAAGTACTCCGTCTGCAGTAAAGTGTCTCTTGTGACTGATACGTTAACCTTCAAATGTATACACTTTTATGTCTCTTTCACACAAAGTAAAAAACAGTCAGTCATTTTCTGTAACCGCTTGTCCTCGTAAGGGTCGCAGGCTGGAGCCAATCCCAGCTGTCATCGGGCGGAAGGCGGGGTACACCCTGGACAGTTCGCCAGACCATCGCAGGGCCGACACATATAGACGAACAACCATACACACTCACAGTCACACCTAAGGGCAATTTAGAGTCATCAATTAACCTGAGCTGCATGTCTTTGGATCGTGGGAGGAAGCCGGAGACCCCGGAGAGAACCCACGTGGACATGCAAACTCCACACAGAAGAGCCCCCGCCCGGACCGAACCCCGTTCCAACCGGGATTCGAACCGGGGACCCTCTTGCTGTGAGGCCACCATGCTGCCCAAAAAAAAACAACAAAACAAAAAAAAACAAAGAACATGCCCTTGATAAAGTGCTTTAACATTTCAATTCTGTAACATAATTCTAAGAATGTAATTATGATAATTAGAAATATCATTTTCCCCTACTTTTTTTCCGAATTCCTTTTGATTTGTGGAACATCTCTGACCAAGATGCTAATTTCTTTTCTTTTTTTTCCATCTGAAAGCTGCACAAGAAAAGTGATGTTGCTCCAGGTATCAAATGTTTTATTATCATAACTATTATTCCAAACTGACCAAACCTTCGACCTTGACCCTACTACATTCATGGGAAAAAAATCATCATCATCAGTGCTACATGATAAAAAGTTCATACAAAAGATTATGACAGTGCCAAAG
>NW_024677035.1:0-277 GCF_008729295.1 Plectropomus leopardus | reverse complement strand
GTGTGTGTGTGTGTGTGTGTGTGTGTGTGTGTGTGTGTGTGTGTTTCCATTGAACCTGTCACTGCCTCTTTACTTCCTCATGCTTTTTGAGTTTCCCCGTCGTTACCATCCTGCAACTGTTTCTCTTACAAAAGAAAAGGATCAAAACCATCGTGACAGATTCAGTTATTGTCTTTGTGCGGTGCCTACATTACCCACGGTGCACCTCTCCGTCTGACAGTCGGGGGTGTCATTTGGATGTGTCATGCTAATAACTTAAAAGAGATGAGATAAATTC
>NW_024677034.1:0-425 GCF_008729295.1 Plectropomus leopardus | reverse complement strand
GGTTTAATTGCCTTTAATTATGGTCAGGGACCGGGAGCGGATCTAGAGCGCTGCCATTTCCCAGGTATCCCCACGTGACTCAAGTCGGGACATGTCATTTTTTGACATTTTTGCCTTTTGCCTTACTATTGCCTTGCTTTTTGGGTCATTTTTTCGACGTGCCAAATTATGGTGTTTTTGGACATTTTTGTAACTTTCTATGCTACGGTATGTCTAGGCACACTATTTAATGTGGTTTTCAAATATTTTCAGCTGTTTTTTGGACGTGTCACTTCTTGACACATTTGCCTTGTTTCTTGTTTTTTTAGCCACACAATATTCTAAGAAGGATAAAGACGTAAACACCCAAGCATCGTAGAAAAAAGTTAAAACTGCACAAAGGCAGGCTTTATTCAAAGATAAAAATTTCAAAGGTGTAAATCAAG
>NW_024677033.1:0-595 GCF_008729295.1 Plectropomus leopardus | reverse complement strand
AGCCTTGCCTTTTTGGTCATTTTCTTCAACATTCATTTTTATGGTGTCTTTGGCCGTTTTTGCCTCATTTTATGCTATGGCGTGTTTTGCGATTTTATGCTTTTTTCAGTTGTTTTGGGCTGTTTTGAGGACATATTTTGACATTTTGTTCAAGGTAAACTTGTAGAAACTTGCATCACTTTAGATCACTGACAAAATCATTATATTTTTTCCATTTTGTCTAAAGCTAACAGAAGAAATAGATTAGGCCCTTTGTAGGAATACTGTTTAAAAATAGGGGCTTAAATCCCTTCTCTCCAGCAGATCCCATCCTGACATCCCTCGTCCTGAACCCTGAAGTGATCTGAGCATCGCTGCTTCCCCAGCTTCCACACTTCCTGCAATGCACCAACCAGCCTGAAATCCATCCGACCTATGATATGTCTCGACATGTCATACTAAGTGGTTTCAGCTGTTTTTTGGATGTGTCATATTTTGACGTTTTTGATCATATTACAGTACTGCATTTTCACTAAGTTTTTCAACATGCTACTTTGTGGGGTTTTTGGATGTTTTTTGACACTGTATACTACTATGTGTCTCAACATGCTATACT
>NW_024677032.1:0-365 GCF_008729295.1 Plectropomus leopardus | reverse complement strand
TTTATGCTGTTTTAGGTGTTTTCAGGTGTTTTGAGGATATGTCAGATTTTGACATTTTTTGCCATACTATAGCCTTGCCTTTTTCGGTCATTTTTTCGACATGCAATATCATGGTGTTTTTGGCAGTTTATGCAACAGTCTATGCTATGGCATGTCTACGCACATTATTTTATGCTGTTTTGAGGTGTTTCAGCTGTTTTTGGGACATGTCATATTTTGACATTTTTTTTAACCATACTTGCCTGTTCGGTAATTTTTTCAACATGCTATATTATGGTGTTTTTGGCCATTTTTTAAACACTCTATGCTATGGCGTATTTCAGCACACAATTTCATACTGTTTTGAGGTGTTTTTAGCTGTTTTG
>NW_024677031.1:0-565 GCF_008729295.1 Plectropomus leopardus | reverse complement strand
TGGACTCCCAGGAACCTGAATGTGTGGACCCTCTCCACGCATTCACCATTGATGTAGAGGGGGGGCGGGTCGGTTCTGTTCCTCCTGAAGTCCATAATGATCTCCTTTGTTTTTGCGGTATTTAGTGCCAGGTTGTTGTCTGAGCACCAGGTCGCCAGCTTCTGGACCTCCTCTCTGTAGGCTGTCTCATCTTCCCGTGAAATTAGTCCGACCACAGTGGTATCATCGGCAAATTTTACGATGATGTTGGTACTGTTGGTCGGACTGCAGTCGTAGGTGTAGAGACAGTACAGGAGGGGGCTCAGCACGCAGCCTTGTGGTGAACCAGTGCTCAGTGTCCGGGTGGAGGAGAAGTGGGGGCCAAGTCTCACAGTCTGGGGTCTGTCGGTCAGAAAGTCTTTGATCCAGCTGCATGTGAGGGGAGGGAGGCCCAGGATGGTCAGTTTGGTGGTCAGAATGTCCGGGATTATTGTGTTGAATGCCGAGCTATAATCCACAAAGAGCATCCTGGCGTAGCACTGCTGCTGTTCCAGGTGACACAGTACTGCATGCAGAGCTATGTCGA
>NW_024677030.1:0-1192 GCF_008729295.1 Plectropomus leopardus | reverse complement strand
AATAAAAGCCTGTGGACATATTTTCATAAAGCTAAGCTGTAATTATGACTGTGCCCCACTTAATACCAGAACCAAGTAGTTTTGAAACTACTCCAGTCAAATGATACCTGCATTCCATACTTTTTGTACTCAGATCTAGAAAAAATTGACTACTTGTATGGCTTTGCTCAAAACCAATCACCACAAGCATTCTTCCACATAAATATATATGATTAGCCCTCTACCACATCAGCTGTGGTGTGGTGAAGTCAAGCGTGATGTATTTGTTGGAGATGGCAGTTTAGCAAGCTGAGATGCTGCCAAAACGTTCCTAAGTATGGTTATATTACTTGTGCCGTCTGGCGGCATTTTATATATTTGAATGCTTCAGTTCGTATGAGAGGTATTATTCGAATGAAGTACAAAAAAGCTATCAAATTATTAACTCTATCTGAATTGGAATCACTTCAAGGTTACTGGTATTGGTACTGGTATTATTAATTCAGTTAACCACTTCTGACTTCATCTGCTGAAGGAGCTTGTGTCAAAAAGATTGTAGACACTCCTCAACTTTCTTATACTGAGCATAATAAGTCTAATTTAAAGGATAAATTAAAAATTTTCAGCTCTTTTATTGGTGGTTATGAAGGGTTAATACAATGCCATTTTGCCATTCATCGGTTAACAGGTTAACCGCATAAGATATTTTTGTCTTTGATTTTGCTGCTCTTCAGTTTACTGCACTGCTTCTCACCTGAGTCGGTAGGAGCTAACTAGATAGCAGAGATGCTCATTCAGCATTTAGGATGGCGTTTTCATCTGTATTCACCAAGAACTGCGCAGCTAGCTGGCAAACATTATCGCCCACCCAATCCGGATGGCACGCAATGCAGAGCAGCCGAGGAACCAGTGGAGAGTGGAGGTTGGGCGGTGGGCATATTTTAACAAGTTAACATAGCTGACCGACTGTCTGGTCAGCAAAGGCAACAGAAAATAAAATATGAGGCAAGAAGTTTACATGGCAAAACATTACAATTTCAACACCTTTAAGTAGATAGCACTTTGACGATATCCAGTGAAACACAGAAGGGTGAGTTAGTGAAAAAAACTAAGTATGGGATCAGAGAGAGGAGGAGGAGGAGGAGGAAGGACACACAGATAGGACAAAGGAGACGGTGTAAACACGTTCCAAGAAGGTGTGAAGATAAAACTG
>NW_024677029.1:0-4215 GCF_008729295.1 Plectropomus leopardus | reverse complement strand
TTTTTTTTTTTTATAAAAATCAAAATATTACAAGCTAAATTTTATGACAAATCAGAAGACTTTTATATCATTACTGTTTCACTTCTACTAAAACTTCAAAATCAAAACATTTTAAGAATAAAAGTCAAAATTTAGAGAAATAATTATTAGTATTTGAATTTAGGTTCAACTTACATTTACATTTGTGCGTAATTTTAAATTTTTGTTATATTCAGAATTTTTACAAAAATATTTTTAACGATATTCATTTGAGATTAAGACGATCAACTTTATTTTTTAATTATATTTTTTAAATTGACTCGACTAATGAAACTGCGCACAGAATTAATTTCTAAAGTCATTATTAAGCACAAAAACAAAAAAACAAAACGATAAATTAAAGTCGGACGACTTTGAACTCTGAGAATTTGTGTTTGCGTTTGTAAATTTTGGTTCAACTTTGTTACATTTTTGCGTAATTTTAAATTTTTGTAAAAAATGTTTGTAACCATATTTTATGATTAATTTCAGATTAAGATCATCAACTTTATTTTTTAAATCTTATTTTTATTAATTGACTTGATTTATGAAACTGTGCAATGAATTAATATTTTAGTCATTATCAAGCAAAAAAAAATCGTGACTGACGTTTGTTATTTTCCGAGACTTTTTTCTGTTTCCGCTCTGATGGTGTTGGAAGATTTCGGCGTTTTTGGAAACTTTCTCCGTGGATGTGATATAATAAGTGATCTTTGGAAGCCTCAGCTGGTTGTTTCGAATGTTTGACATGAAGTGAAAGAAGAAACATTAAAGTCACGTACAGTCGGATTTAAGGCTTCGGGAGCACAGAGGGAGAAAAACTTCAACACCGACAAACTGAAAAACACATCTGGATCCCGTCAGGACGCGGCCTTCAGTTTCTCTGATCCAGTTTCCCTTTAAAATCGTCTCTCCGTTGTTTCTTCGGGTTTTTCAAGTCACTTCCAGTTTGTGAGTCGCAGTTTTTTTAAAACAAAAGTTAAAAAGTCAAAGCTGGGTTTCTGTGATTCTTTTCAACTCGGTGAAAAGTCGACGACAGTTTGTTTCATCGCACAAAATACAGATGTGGTCTGCCGGCTCGGGGTCCATCAGGAGTTTGAGTTCGGAGATTTTTAGATTCAAAAACATCCGAATCGAAATGCAAATAAAAGTAAGAACTTTGTATCATCGATAGTAACGTAAAATAAGCGTAACGAACCTTTAATATGACACGAATACAAACTGAACTGAGCTCGTGTTTAACTTTTTATTTTTGACGTTTTACCGAAAAAAAAAAACTCTTCGTTTATCCAAATTTTTTCGTTGCCCTCTTCAAGAGACGAGGAGGCGTATCACGATATTAAATCAAATCCGTAAACTGTGCAGGAATTCATTTTTACTCCATGACGCCCGACATATTTTTACATTTGCACTTTGCATAACAGTGATAATAATAATAATAATAATAATAATTTGTTGCTGTACACATTTAAAACTGTTGATTTCACAGATCTGTGATTTACAGAATAATAGAAATTATTACAAAAACTCACCCTCAAAGCTGAATATATTAGTTGATTAGAGAGATTTTAATAATTATTGTATTTTAAGTAATTTTAAGCAAAGTCGTCAACCTTTAAACGGCCATTTTCTTTTTTTAAATTCATCATACGTATCATATATAATTTCATATATGTGGTATCTAATTGTTGCTGGTGGTGATATTTGTGTGGTTATTAAATCCAGTTCACAGCTGCAAGATTTTGGGGCCTTTTAGTGAAAAAATAAAAAATAAATCTGAGAATTTAACACTAAAGACTTTCAATTAGTTGAGTGACAGAAAATCATTGAATATAAATTAGAAAATTAGGAGAAAAATCAGTTTAATAAATTAAAGTCCTCAGAATAATTCAAGAGTAAAGTTACAATTTTCAGATTTTTTTCAGAATAAAGTGTTTTTTTTTACTTACTGTGAATTATTTTTGCTTTACCATTAAATCAAATAATTTTTAAAATAAAACCCAGTTTTTATTTTTCCAATTTTATTTATTTAAGTAATTATAATAATTATATTCTGTCAAATTGCTGCTTGTGGATTTTAATACGTGGTGAATAAATCTGTTTATGTTCTCAAAATGTTTCCGACTGATTCACCTTCATTCACTGTCAAATTCAAAAAATATAAATATTTTTAAAAAAAAGAACATTATTTTTCAAGAGCCAAGTCAAAATTACAACTACTTACCTTGTACTTGTAATATTATATTTATTCTGATATTGTGAATTATTTTAGCTTTAATGTTATTTTTCACGTTTATTTTTACTGATTTAAGTAACTCTAATCTTAATATTACACCTACTTGTTGCTGTGAACTTTAACGCTGTGGTTGGGGCGCATAATCCATATTTATATATCCTCATCTAGATTTTTTCAAGTAAAATCAAAGTTTTATTTTTCTTTATCTAAGTCATTTTAATTTCAAAATCAGACCTAACTGCTGCTGTGAACTTTAATGTGGTTTTGTGATTTTTAAATCCTGTTTATGGTCCCAAAATACAAACTCTGGTTCACCTTAATTCCATATTTGATAATGAATTTATCAGTCAGGTGAGAAAAAGAAAAGTAATACGCTGAAAATCATTAAAAGTAGAATAACTGCTGGTTGAGGGTCTCATGTGCTTCTTATTGTTGAGCACTTCTGTTTGTTTTTATATATTTTTGACTAAATTATTAATCGAGACAGATGTCTGATGAGATTAAGTGTTAGTTGAGCGACTTGTTTTGTCGTAACCGTAAAAATAAACATGAGGTGATGATTTGACCCCGCTGTGACCTCAAACTGAGCCGACACTGCGTCTGAAACTTCCCGTTTCCTGTCGGACAAAAACACTTTTCAGTCGTCGTAGATATTCAAAACAGAAAAAAAGACGAGTGTAACAGAAACCGAACGTGTCGTTAAAAGCAGGACCTTTGAGTCGAGGCGTCTCAGTGAGTAAAGCAGCAGGATATTTACAAGAAAAAAAAAACGCACATTCTTCACTTCCTGGTCAGAGTTCAGCCAATGCCTTTTTCACACTGAGGTCATGTGATTCCCGACGCCGGGCCCGTTTCCGTGGAGACGACCCGGGGACACAGCAGGAACTGAAAAGAAGAAGAGGCACTTCCTGAATGGCTGGTTTGTCGTGGTCTCCTCCGCCGGGCCTCCGGGTGTTTGGGTGTCGGTCTGGGTTCTGGACACCGGGGGGCGCTGCTGTGGTCTCAGTGGCCTGATGCAGGAGGCACTTGGTAGTGATGCTCTGAGGGAGTCCAGCTCTGCTATGTCATCAGGATGGGCTTCTGCCTCACCTCCAGGATGTCTGACACACACACACACACACACACACACACACACACACACACACACACACACACACACACACACACCAGATGAACCACTGACTGGTAAAGACTCGAGTCAGGAGCGTCCGGTTGGCTGAGGCGCATCGTCATCTAACCATAATGTTGCAGGTTTGATTGCTTTTGTGTGACATCATACGTCTTTCTGTCTTTCTCGCTAAGACGACGGAAGCGCTTGTGGACGTCTTTTTTTTTAACTTTATGGCCCCTTCTGCTGCTGCTACTTATCAAAATCTGGAAAAGCTGTGTGGAGTTTGGACTGAATGCGGCAGACTGTGAGAAGATCCACACAAACGGCCAGTCAGACCAGACGGGAGAAACGAAACTGAAAGACGAAGAGAGGGAGGAGAGCCGGCATCAGGGCGAGGCTGACCCGACCTGGACCGAGAGCTGCTCCTCCACCAAGTCGCAGTCGCAGGAGAATAAAGCGGACGAGCTGCGACTGAGGCTCACTCAGCATCTGCTCACGTCTTCACAGAGACATGGTTAACCCCTAACATCCCGGATCAAGCTGTTGCACTGGATGGGCGGAGCTTGTTCAGAGCCGACAGGACAAAAAGACTCTGATGCAAATTCAAAAAATGCACTGCAGGAATTGTATGATGCCATCAGCAGCAACCGGATTCAATTTTCATAGCTGCTGCTGATTTTTATGAACTCACCCCTCAACTTTAAAGATGTAGCAGGATCGAGGACGTACTGCAATTTCGTTTTTAAAACTTTGTTTAAAAAATGACTATTAAATCCACCGTGCACTTAAAATATATGAAGAATCAAATGAGTGATTTAGGTTTGTTTACTGAAACTAGAAGAAAACAGAA
>NW_024677028.1:0-1255 GCF_008729295.1 Plectropomus leopardus | reverse complement strand
ATGAGGTTTTCTGTGGTTTGCAGCAGTTTTTAGGAAATGTCATATTTTGACACTTTTGCCATACTATAGCCTTGCTTTTTTTCTTTCATGTTTTTCAACATGCTATATTATCATGTTTTTGGCTATTATTGCAAAATCATTTGCTATGGCGTGTCTCGGCATGCTATTTTATGAGGTTTTCTGTGGTTTGCAGTAGTTTTTTTGAAATTTCATATTTTGACATTTTTGCCATACTATAGCCTTGCTTTTTCGGTCATTTTTGCAACATGCTATATTATGATGTTTCTTGCTATTTTTGCAAAATCCTTTGCTATTGCGTCTCTCGGCATGCTATTTTATGAGGTTTTCTGTGGTTTGCAGCAGTTTTTCTGAAATTTCATATTTTGACATTTTTGCCATACTATAGCCTTGCTTCTCTGGTCATTTTTTCAACATGCTATATCATGATGTTTTTGGCTGTTTTTGCAAAATCCTTCGCTATGGCGTGTTTCGGCATGCTATTTTATGAGGTTTTCTGTGGTTTGCAGCAGTTTTTTGGAAATGCCATATTTTGACATTTTTGCCATACTATAGCCTTGCTTTTTTTCTTTCATGTTTTTCAACATGGTATATTATGATGTTTTTGGCTGTTTTTGCAACATCCTTTGCTATGGCGTGTTTCGGCATGCTATGTTATGAGGTTATATGGGGTTTTCAGCAGTTTTTTGGAAATGTCATTTTTTACTTTTTTGCCATACTATAGCCTTGCTTTTTTCTGTCATTTTTTCAACATGCTTTATCATGATGTTTTTGGCTGTTTTTGCAACATCCTTTGCTATGGCGTCTCTCCGTACGCTATTTCATGAGGTTTTCTGTGGTTTGCAGTAGTTTTTTGGAAATGTCATATTTTGACATTTTTGCCATACTATAGCCTTCCTTTTTAGGTCATTTTTTTCAACATGCTAAATTATGATGTTTTTAGCTGTTTTTGCAAAATCCTTTGCTATGGCGTTTCTCTGCATGCTATTTTATGAGGTTTTCTGTGGTTTGCAGCAGTTTTTTGGAAATGTCATATTTTGACATTTTTGCCATACTATAGCCTTGCTTTTTCAGTCATTTTTTCAACATGCTATATCATGATATTTTTGGCTGTTTTTGCAACATCCTTTGCTATGGCGTGTTTCGGCATGCTATTTCATGAGGTTTTCTGTGGTTTGCAGTAGTTTTTTGGAAATGTCATATTTTGACATTTTTGCCATACTATAGCCTTCCTTAT
>NW_024677027.1:0-205 GCF_008729295.1 Plectropomus leopardus | reverse complement strand
AATTATATATTTATGATAATTATATATAAAGAATTTACCATTTTTTCAATGTTTTTTTTTTTAAACACGATAGTTTTTCCAAGCTTTTTTAAAAAAATAATGTAATAAATCTACACATTTCTTGCAATCTGTGGAACATTTCTTAACAAGTTGCTCGCTGCCTTTTCACTTGTGTTTTTTAAAGGAAATCCAACTAATTTGCTCA
>NW_024677026.1:0-323 GCF_008729295.1 Plectropomus leopardus | reverse complement strand
GCTGGGTATCCTGCAGTATTCATCGCTGTCAGCTCAGCTGTGGTTTGGAGTGCAGCGCTGCAGGATACCCAGCGAAGGTTTTTCCATTGCATGGGAGGAATGACGGGCTCCCTGGACAGCCTGGAGGACCTGCAGTGGCTCAGTCCACCACTGTGAACGTCATCACTGAGCCCTCCAAGGACCACATCATCTGGTTCCTCTGCAACTTTCTCTACTCAAACCTCTTCTGCCTCGGACTGGCCGCCCTCATCTTCTCCATCAAGGTGTTTTTCTGTCATGGGGAATCTTCTGTCATTGTGTGTCCAAGAATACTGAAAAAAAAA
>NW_024677025.1:0-230 GCF_008729295.1 Plectropomus leopardus | reverse complement strand
TGAGGGGGGCTGCCACCGTGCTGTATCCACGAATAAACCGTCTGTAATAGTTGGCAAACCCCAGGAAACGTTGCAACTGTTTGCGTGTGTCCGGAACGGGCCAGGAGGTCACCGCCGAGACCTTGTCAGGGTCCATTTCCATGCGGTTGTGACCCACGATGTACCCCAGGAAAGAAACAGAGAATGCGTGGAAGTGACACTTCTCCGCCTTTACGAACAGAGAGTTCTTG
>NW_024677024.1:0-368 GCF_008729295.1 Plectropomus leopardus | reverse complement strand
ACACAGGCTGGTGTACCTCTCTCCCACTCTGCTGTTCCCCATAGTCGTGCTCGGCCAGTGAGATGATTAATAGCGAAGGCCACTTTGGCTCCCTCTGTGGCGAATGTGTGCGGCTACAGAGCAAACAGGATGGAGCAGTTGGTTATGAACGGATTGCAGCCCTCTGGATCTCCAGCGTACTGTTCGGGTGCCCCAACCCGGGGTTCAGGAGCGGAAACGGGGGATAACGCCGGACTGGGAGCCGGCTGGACAGGACTCGAACCAGGAACGGCATGCTGGGTTTAGCATTAACCCTGCTGGTTCGCCAGCAGGGTTAATGCTCGCTCCAACGCCGAAGCAGAATGACGAGCCTCCGCTGCGTTGGAGGA
>NW_024677023.1:0-231 GCF_008729295.1 Plectropomus leopardus | reverse complement strand
GATAAACGCTTCGTATTCTTACCCAGTCGTATTCATTGACGTCAACACCACAGTCAATGAGCATCTTCACAATATCAGTGTAACCCTTACTGCACGCCAGCGACAACGCACTTTCCCTCCCTTTGGCCAGGAGGTTGGGGTCAGCACCCTACGGCAAAGAATGATACAGACAGTACATAAATAAAGAGGGCATACTCCTTCATAAAATCACAGGATCTGAATAATACGAGT
>NW_024677022.1:0-422 GCF_008729295.1 Plectropomus leopardus | reverse complement strand
TTAAACTGGCAAACCAACGCCTTATTCATACTCCAGCAACATTATGAAGACATGATGACAGATGAGCTCCAGAACCTGGCTGAGTTCCCCTCCTTGGAGTGGGGGGGTCCCTTCATCATCGCCGCAGCGTGGGCCAGACGCAAACTCGGCCGCAGACTCAGGGAAGAAACCCTGGACCAAACCAAAGCCCTTTTAAGGGCTAATCTAAATGAGCATGGTCCTACGGCAAACTCCCGCCATCAGAGTCTGACTACAATCCAGCAGCCCGCTACGATGCAGACGGCCCCAACCCAGCGTCCCGCCGCAGCGCAGCCACCCACGGTCCAGGTAGTAACCGCCCAGCAGCCTGCAGCAGCTCCAGCTCCAGCTCCAGCTCAACAACCCGCCCCAGACGAGGTAACTCTCTGCCCTCCAGAGGCCTC
>NW_024677021.1:0-307 GCF_008729295.1 Plectropomus leopardus | reverse complement strand
GGTTGTCCAGTAAAAGGGGGGGCTCAGCAGTAGAGAGGGGCATACTGTTGAGCCGATCCCAGAACTCTGCTTCCAGTCTCCGCCCCTTGTTACACGTGCAGCTTCGGTTGAGTGAAAAGACTCACACCCTGGCCACGTTTATTGACTCTGGTGCCGATGTGAACTTGATCGACGAGGAACTGGCTCGTCAGCTGGGATTAACCCTGGTCTCCCTGCCACGTCCCGTTCCGGCAAACGCTCTGGATGGTCATCTCCTGGGCACCGTGACCCATCAGACTACTCCCGTCTCCATGCTCCTGTCCGGCAA
>NW_024677020.1:0-245 GCF_008729295.1 Plectropomus leopardus | reverse complement strand
ATGACACAATACTATTATAAATTTTTGATATGAGGCTCCTACGGTGCATGGGGACCTGAAGAATGATGTCTATTCCTTTTTTTGGAGGTAGGTTTGGAAAACACGGGCTAATGGCACGAACAAAATGACGGATCTGAAGATAACGGAAAAGATTAGAGCGCTGTAGATTGAACTTGGTGAAGAGAGCGTCGAATGTAACAAAGGTTCCATCTATGTAGAGATCAGTGAACTGACTTAGGCCCGCC
>NW_024677019.1:0-216 GCF_008729295.1 Plectropomus leopardus | reverse complement strand
GGGTTTGCGTGTCCCACTGATCTGAACTCCTCACAAACCACCGACCCAACGTCGACACCGTCGTCATCGTCGACACCGTCGTCATCGTCGTCATCGTCGTCCTCGTCGTCATCGGAAGACGAAGCGTCCCCCAAGCGGGAGGCGGAACCCCCAGGTGAAGATCCCACCACCGACGGTCCAGGAACCGGAGAAGGAGGACGAGCGGAGGCGGAGGAC
>NW_024677018.1:0-255 GCF_008729295.1 Plectropomus leopardus | reverse complement strand
TGCAGTGTGTGAGTGTGTGTGTGTCTGTGTGAAGGGGGAAGGGAGAGCCAGAGGTGACAGGTTGGTTATGTACTTCCACATTTGTCTTTTAGCTCTCCTCCTTCTCTCCCTCCTTCCTTGCTTCACACCTCCCCTTGCTCTCCCCCCTTTTTCCTCCATTCCTTCTTTCTTCACACCCTCTTCTCCCTCTCTTCTGTCGCCTTCCCTCTCCCCCTCACACCATCACCTCTTTTCTCACCCATCCTGTACCCTGCC
>NW_024677017.1:0-1462 GCF_008729295.1 Plectropomus leopardus | reverse complement strand
TATATTTAAAAGGGGAAACCAGAGGACTGACAGGACAGATTCAAGACACTAGCCAGTTTACACAATAACAACCCAAAGCTGGAAGTTGCTGCACTAGCGAACAATTACACAAACAACTACAAACCGTTTCTGCTGAATGGCATACGGCATAAAAAAAACAAACAAAAAAACCCCCAAAAACAAACAAAACACAATCTTACCTTATATAACAAGTATATTTCAATTACACGCCCTCTGGACCTCACTTTCATTGCTTTTTTCATTAAGAGCTTGACAATGACCAATGACCAGCTGCCGGCTTAATGTGTCAGGGCCCTTAGATTTTTTTTTCTTCAATGCAGCTAACTTGATATCAGGAGTAATAACAGACTAGAGTTTCAGCTGTGAGTGCCTCCAGATACAGTGTCTACCGTGCTCTATTTCACTGTACATTTTATACCGGAGATGCTTTTATTTTTATGTTATGTTATAGTAATTTAAGTTATGGTCTACATTGCAACTTGTTTTTTGCTTTGTTATTGCTTGTTATTGAGGTATAGGCTACACTGAATGTTGACTTACAGCCAGTATTTTACGCTGGAATTATAATTCCTTTGTTATTTGAAATACTCAGATTTAAGGTTGCACTTTAATTTTAATTTTGAATGTTTAAATGTTGCTGGCCAAAAAGTTCTGTGTGAAAAAGTTTAAATAAACAGAAGCAGCAGTGTTGCATAACTGAGCCAAGTTCTGGGTTATGTATTTCTTGCTTTAAGGGTGCAGAATGTGTTTTTTTAAACATCATTCAGCATGATTTTCTTTTGAGATGGCCTTAAGCAAAGTGTATTTCTACAAGTGGATGCTGTAAGTTTAGTTGTTTAAGAGACTTTTTTTTTTACTTGACATGAAAAAGTGATGTCAAACCATCACTAGCTACAAAGGAAATATAAGTAATAATCCTTTAATTTAATTTTCATCATGTCAAAGCAAAGTTTAGACACTATTTATGGCTAACATGCTCTAATTTTACAGAAACTTCCTGCAGTTATTGTATTGTCTATTTAGGCTCATTTAGCAGTTTGGCAGTTGTTCTGTACTGTTGTTTTGCACTGAATATAATATATAATTCCATAAAATATGCAACTCAGTCAGGGGTCACCAGTTTACTCAATTATAGAAAAAGGGACCCTGAGGAAAACATTTGGGAACCACTGATGTCGACTGAACAGAAAGACCTAACACGATGTAAATATCTCTGTGACCTACTGGAAATTCTTTGAATGCTGCTGGAAATAAAGCATCTTTACTGTAAAAGGTCTGACTTGACTACAGTTTTTTGTCACCTGCTGCTGCCACTAAATAGCATTGCAATTGGTGAAGAGTGTATTATGACTTGGTTAGGATTTGAAACTAAATTTTAGGATGTCGAGTATGACTTGAGACTTGTCTGATGTGACTTAAGAGTTGTCTTGGGACTTAAGTG
>NW_024677016.1:0-206 GCF_008729295.1 Plectropomus leopardus | reverse complement strand
TCTTGGAAACTGACCGCATCCAGCCGGTGCGTAACGAAACCGAAACGGCAAAGACTCGGCCGCCCCGGCTCCTCTGCCAGTCAGGGGCGGGGCGGCCCCAGATCACCCACCCCCGCGCGTGCGCGTGCGCTGCGGAGAGGCTCCCCGCCCCACCCCCCCCGCCTCGCCAGAGGGCTACCTGGTTGATCCTGCCAGTAGCATATGCT
>NW_024677014.1:0-260 GCF_008729295.1 Plectropomus leopardus | reverse complement strand
GCATTTGGCTGAAATAAAAAACAAAGAAACAATTTCAGTTGTCATTACTGCAAAAAAACGCCAGAATATCTTCTAACATTGTCTTCCTGACAGATACGACTCCCTCTCCTAGTTACTCAAACTGATAAATGTATCTCTTCTACCTTTGTTTTTATCTTACTTCATTATTTTTACTATCACTTGTGTCTTATATCATCAGTTAACGCGCGTTTTGTATCCTGTACGCATACAGCTCACTCTGACTAATCATGGACATAAAA
>NW_024677013.1:0-246 GCF_008729295.1 Plectropomus leopardus | reverse complement strand
ATGTCAAGATATTCACAAATCACGGTATAGTGTGTGAAAGAATTCATTAGTATCATATGCCTAAAAAAGAGTAGCAAAAGTTTTTCAAAAATGCCAAAACATTGCAACATAGCATTGCATGTCAAATGACTCGCATAACTCAATAACTCATTGTATGTTAAGAAATATTCTAAAAGCCATAGTATAGTATGTAAAAAAAAAATATAAGTCAAAATATATCATGTCATTAAAAAAATCATAAAAAAT
>NW_024677012.1:0-215 GCF_008729295.1 Plectropomus leopardus | reverse complement strand
AATCTTTAAAACTTTAAATATTTTTTCTTTTTAAGCAGTCTTTGTTTATCTGTGGTCTTTCATATTGTTGTTTGTGTATTTGTTTGTTGTTTTTTTGTGCTATAATTATCATAACCATATTTTTAAAATCATGCCTACAGAATTCTGTTTTGAAGCAGTTTTTCAGTTCATTGATTTTTCTTTTCCCCGTTTTCTCTGTGTGTGTGTGTGTGTGT
>NW_024677011.1:0-356 GCF_008729295.1 Plectropomus leopardus | reverse complement strand
AAGGCAGCTTTAACTAATTTCTCAGAGATATACGTTGGTGTTTGGTGTTTTTATTTGTTTCTGTAGTTCTTTTTTTTTTAAAAAAAAAAAACAAGTGAAGTAGAGTAGTAAATAAAAAGGCAGAGTGTGAGCTGTGAGGAGATGAACTCCAGCTGGTGTGTGTTGGTGTGTGTGCATGTGTAGACTCTTAACAACAATTTGTTAACCTGATAGCAGTCCTATGTCCTGTCCTCGGGTCAAAACACATCGGGATTACATTGTGCTATTAATAGAGCAGCCGTTCAATGAGGTATATGGCATGCCGCATCCCAGCTGGCATTCGACCGACATTAAACGTCTAAATGTTGTTGAAATAA
>NW_024677010.1:0-292 GCF_008729295.1 Plectropomus leopardus | reverse complement strand
TCTTGTTCCTGAAAACACTGAATTAGAGAAACTGAAACCACCACTTGAATCAGAGAAAATAAAAGGGAAGCATGCTGCCGGTGCCTTGTAGTTATGATTCATTTGCTAATGCTGCTCTTAGATAAGCTGAAAGTGAAGGCCATGTTTAAACCAATTAAAAGAGCAGGTTCAGTTATTTTTATGCACCACCCCTTTTCTCTCCCAGACTCGTCTACAACTTGGGGCTGTATCAGCTTGTCCAGGCAGGCAAGAACAGTGTGTGTGTGTGTGTGTGTGTGTGTGTGTGTGTGTG
>NW_024677009.1:0-229 GCF_008729295.1 Plectropomus leopardus | reverse complement strand
GTGTGTGTGTGTGTGTGTGTGTGTGTGTGTGTGGCTGCACTTCAGTGCCAGGTGCGTCTGCCACCTGCCAGCCAGTGTGAACAGTGGGAGGCCTGTTCTGTGATGCTCTCATCATACCCCTATCAGACATGTAGATGTGTGGCTGCTTCCTCAGTCTTTCCCACACTCTGAATATAAACTGCATGAACACACACACACACACACACACACACACACACACACACACACA
>NW_024677008.1:0-380 GCF_008729295.1 Plectropomus leopardus | reverse complement strand
ATTTCAGTCACAGTATGAAATGTCACAGTCCAAGAGTGTTGTGTATCTCTTTACTTACCATATCAAAATCACAACTATTGGAAGAAACACAATAAGACTTTGACTCCAATGGCAATGAAGAAGATTTTATCTGTTAATAAAGGCAGAAAAAATTATGTGAGAAATTAAACTCACAGCATCTCAGATTTTCAAAGATTTTTAGAAACGTTCAGCAAATATATTCTAAACAGATTGTTTAACCCTATGAAACTTTATCAACATCATTTTTTGTGCAGTGTTCAGATGATTTTCAGAAGCTATTTAACCCTCTGAAAGCTTTCTCTGGGAAAAGGCAATGACCTGAAAATTAGTTTGAGAAAAGAGGAGGGGATTATTATAGA
>NW_024677007.1:0-275 GCF_008729295.1 Plectropomus leopardus | reverse complement strand
CCACCTCTGTAATATTAGAAGGGAAAATCCCACACTCACATTAGAGCCTAAGGTCCTAAAATAGCTCAAAGTGAAAGTGAAAGAGAAACACATATCTCTTCCCCCAGCCAGAGTGTGTTTACAAGAAGCAGAGTGAACTCACAGCCTGACCTTCAGGAGGAACATAGACAGAGGTACGTGAAAACTGCTACTGTTTCTTACTCCCAAAAGAGCATTTTTACAGAAATATTATCAAATATAATTCTTGTAAGATTAGATAAAGAAAGTCTGATGTA
>NW_024677006.1:0-1034 GCF_008729295.1 Plectropomus leopardus | reverse complement strand
CCATCTTGAGGGACAGGAAGAGTGAGAGTGAGGGGAACGATAGCCTGTGCTGCCCTGAAGCATACATGTTGTTTTCAGCCAACAACATACACACAATTATCTAATGACAAAACCCGCTGGAAGCGCTCCAGCCCTCGCCTCGCCCGACACATCACGCAGTCACTGTGGTGTTGACTCAGACTTGACACATACCACCACACAAGTCCATCCATCAGGCTGTAGTGATGATAATGAGTGAGGTGACTGCAGGCGAGCCGGACGATAGGTGCGTTTGACAGATGGTCCCATCAGCATGGGCATCAAGACGACATCGAACTTCCTCTTTATCATTCCCACTGACCTCTCTTAGCCTCCTTATCATCCTGCACTTTCTTTCCCAGTTTCCACAGCCTGTCACTGCGCCGCATGAACAGGTTGCATCTCAAAAGCGCCAATTTTTAATGGGATTGAAATACAGCTCTACATTTAGCTCACACTATTTATGAGTTGCTTGAATAAAAAAATGATCAATGAGATAATGATAAAAGAGAGAAATGAGATAAGACAAGAAATTAAGTCATGAAAATTAGATACTGATTTGAGATTAAAAATAGACAAGAAGAGATGAAAGAGATCTGAATGAAGACATTACATAGAGAAAATTACAGAAATAATATGAAAGGAAACAGATAAGAGTGAATTGAAAAAAAAATGGGATAAGACAAATGTCATGAAAGAGATGACATTGAGAAAAGAGATATCAGAAATGTGATGACAAAGAAAGATTAAGATTTCAAACATGAGATTAGAGGAAAAATTAGATTAAGTTTATTAGTTATATATGGAAATTAAAAACAAGAATTGCGAGCTATTAAAGAAATAAGATAAGAGAAAGTTGATTGATTCAATTCATAAAATTAAAGATATAAAATCAAATAAATTATACAAATTGAGAAATTAGATTTAAAAATTAAAAGAGATTAGATTAAGGAGATGAAATAGATCAGATTAAAAAAAGATGAGATAAAAAGAATGAGACAGAAATTAGATGAGAT
>NW_024677004.1:0-286 GCF_008729295.1 Plectropomus leopardus | reverse complement strand
TTTTTATTGTATTTATTTATTTTCAAGATTTGTCTACATATGGATACATTTACTTTTTATACTTTAAGTTCATTTTCCTCACTGTACTTACTTTTACTCAAGTTACATTTTCAAAACGGACCTTTTACTTATCAAAAAAATATTTTCATAGGGTGGTATTAGTACTTTTACTTGAGAAAGGGATCTAAATCCTTCCTCCACCTCTGATAGTGTCAGTAAAGATCTCCTTTAGAGCAGAAAAACAGCCCGGTGCAGATTTCAGCTGCTGGGTGTAATTATAAAGGAG
>NW_024677003.1:0-252 GCF_008729295.1 Plectropomus leopardus | reverse complement strand
CGGGGATGAGGAGAATGGGAGCAGAGCTGAAGCGCCCCTTGAGGTGTTCGAAGGCTTTGTCAGCTTCAGAGGACCAGCGGAACCGGACCTTGGAGGAGGTAAGGGCTGTGAGAGGTGCCACCATCGTGCTGTAACCCCGGATGAATCTCCTGTAGAAATTGGCGAACCCAAGGAACCGCTGCAGCTGCTTACGGGAATCAGGTAATGGCCATGATGTAACGGCGGAGACCTTGGCGGGATCCATCCTCAAAC
>NW_024677001.1:0-221 GCF_008729295.1 Plectropomus leopardus | reverse complement strand
GCAGGCTCTCAGGTGAGCTCTGATGTCATCAGCTACCTTCAGACTGCAGGAAAATCACATTTGTTTCTCAAATCAGATCCTGAAGACAGGCTGTCTACACTGTAATCTGACACTAATCAGATTTACTGGACATAATGTTGAAGAAAATGGAAAGGTACGGTGTATGAGGTGTGGTGCTAGATTGGCTAAAAAGCTATGTGGGGAACAGACAACAGTTTGTA
>NW_024677000.1:0-289 GCF_008729295.1 Plectropomus leopardus | reverse complement strand
ATGAAGTTATTGGGGACCATTTAGTTAAAAACAAATCTGTTTTTAATTGTAACCTTGCAGTTATGTTTTCCATGTGGTAGACGTCCCTAACTCTCTCCCTCCATTGTGCTACTGAGGGGGGCTGCGGCTTCAGCCAGGAGACTGTGATCATCTTTTTAGCAATTAAGAGTAGGACTCTCAGTAATATCTGGTTGTTGTTGTCTATATCGTCTGGTAATATTCCCAGTATAAAGCAAGATGGTTTTAAGGGCAGAAATATGTTTAAACATTTTTTTATTTCTTTTTGTAT
>NW_024676999.1:0-772 GCF_008729295.1 Plectropomus leopardus | reverse complement strand
AACAGTTGGAAACACAGTTCCAGACTGCTAAAAACAACCATATTTGATGGCTAAAAAGCTGCTTTAAATGCAGCAATTTTGTCGTTTGTTGGTCTTGAACAGTAGTCGCAGCTTGGCAGTGATTTGTACGCCATCCACCCTTCCCTCCACCTCCTTATGACAAATCGCTCATACACAAAGTGACTTCAGAAATGTTGTTATAATGCAAGTGATATGTACAAATGTAACATATTAATGTTTTTTCAATAAACGTACAATGGCAACATTTTTCTTCTGGCAGAAAGTAGACAGAAACATTTGAAGGATTCTCCCGTAGGACATTTTTGATAGTCAAGCACTATTTGGTGTGATTTTATGCACTCTCGCACATTATTTGCATGCAAAACACACATATATGTCAACACGGAGAATCTTAAATCTGTACCTCTAAATCTCTCTTTTTTTGACTTTCTAGAAATATGAAATATTATTTTGATTGGGAATTGTGATGTAAAACAAAAATGTCACACTCTTACATTTCTCCTTTACTGTATCTTGTAACTTCAGCCCCATTTCCACTGCAAAAAACCTGCTAACATCTGGCTGTTTATTTCAGTTGGAAACTGTGCAAAAGGCATTCACACCTGGGTCAGATGACACTCTGATCAGCTTCAATGAAAATGCAACACCTGGGTGAACTCACTAATATCAGCTCCTTAACCATCGACATGAAATGACGCGCCAAGACTAATCACTGTCCATTTCCTCCTAAGCAGCACCAAAACATCGATCC
>NW_024676998.1:0-266 GCF_008729295.1 Plectropomus leopardus | reverse complement strand
GGAGGAGGAGGAGGAGGAGGAGGAGAGGAAGAAGAAGCAGTTACTGTCACATGAAGATTGTGCAACAACATTGTTCTCTGCATTTAACCCATCCTTGCTAAGCAGTGAGCAGCAGGGGCCAATGTCAGATCCTTTGCCAGTGCCTTGCTCAGGAGCGCCAACAGATGTATTAACCTAATGTATATGTTTTTGATGATGGTGTTGGAAAACAGAGAGCCCGAAGAAAACCCACACAGACACAAGGAGAACATGCAAACTCATACAGA
>NW_024676997.1:0-228 GCF_008729295.1 Plectropomus leopardus | reverse complement strand
CTGTGCACACAAACATCCTAAATAAATGGGCTGAAAATGGAGTCCATATCACAGCACACTGTCAGGAAATACAGTTCATACATGAGAAAGTTATAATGGTAGTTATGTTAAAACAGCTTTTTAAACAACATATTTAAATTCTGATTAAACTACGTTTATTGTCAATTAGTCAAAAACATAAACATAAACATCTTACTTATTTCCATACTCTTTAAAAAATAATCCAAA
>NW_024676996.1:0-398 GCF_008729295.1 Plectropomus leopardus | reverse complement strand
CTGGACCAGCTGGACCAGCTGGACCACCTGGACCACCTGGACCACCTGGACAACCTGGACCAGCTGGACCAGCTGGACCAGCTGGACCAGCTGGACCAGCTGGACCTCATGGACCTGCTGCATTTTGTGAAAGAGGTTTTATATTTTTCTTGATTTTAAGAGGCCATATATATATATACACTGAAAATATTGTATAAAATTACTTTGATCACCTGAGTCACTTTGGGGTCACTTGTTCATTGTATCCCAGGTCAGTAACAATGATAATACTACATTTTCTGAGGGTGTTTTTGTTTTGTAATTTTTTTTGAGACTCTTTTAAACTCTGTACCCATCATTTGTAAATCTTGCAATACAATTCAGTTTGAAAGGGTATATTGCCAATTACACTCATTGGG
>NW_024676995.1:0-2485 GCF_008729295.1 Plectropomus leopardus | reverse complement strand
AACAAACAATTACATATCATATATTAGATTAAAAACAAAACATTATGTCCTGTAATGACAATACCACATAAAACTTGGTGGTGTTTAATATTTCTAACATATTCTTAACAGGTACATTGACTTTAAGTATGCAAAAGTATTTTAATCATCCTCATCAACATAAACAGAGTTAAAGCAGATTATTTTATTAAACATGTTAAAGGCAGGTAAAGATGTGTTCTAATTGCAGTGATTTCCTTATTGTAAGCCTTAGTGGTAAAATATCTCACCTGACAACATCTTCAACCATGTCATCATATAAACAGCATGTTGCTATTTATGACTCTTCTCTATATCATATAAAAAAAGATCAACATTTCACTGAGAGGATTATGATTTAATTAATGAAGGTAAGGTATGCACTTAATGCAGTCTCTCACTCTTGTACTCGTTTGATGTTAAATGACTCTTTTAGACTCTCCTCTGCCTGCTTATCTGAGATATTTATCCACGTTTCAGGAATATCAGCAGGCTTTGCATTATATGCTTCAGCAAAGTCTGTGTTAAATTTTCTCATTACATATTTCCAGTAGTGTGATGCTTTAAGGCTTTTATCTGAACCAATGTCCCAGTCTGGGAAAATTTCTGTGTAACGCTTGTAAGGGTGCCATTTACCTTTTGTAGCATCACAGCGAAAACGATTGTCACTGTTCACAGAGGAAGTGCATATGTCAGTGACAAGTTTTTTTGTTTCATCCCACCTGTATCTACCCAGACCCTCTGGCCGATGTAGTGAAGTCCAGTGTTGAGTGTGGGCTTGTCCTCCTGCCTCACAAGGTGCTTTACAGAATGGACACTGTTTACCACATCCAATCAGTTTGGTGAAAAGCTCGTTCTGAGGTTTCACATGAAGTTTGTACAGTTTTGTTTTGAAGTCTGTTTTGTTAAACTTCTTTTTAAGAGCTTCTGCCATGTCCTTGATACACTTGGTGAGCCAGTGAGCAAACTGTTTCTGGTCGGCATTGTTCAGAATCATGAAAGCACCAAAAGCATCCTGGGAAATGACCAGTTTATCACCAAGTTCCTTGCAGACATCTTCAACAAATGTCTTCAGGCTGCCACTCTGTTTTGTTTTAGCTTTGTTGATAGCATTGTAAATGCTCTTGACACATGACTGAACATGTTTATCCTCAAGCTCAGACATCGTAGACCCTTTTGAGAACCGTTCCACTATTTGTTCAAGGATCCAATTCTTGACATAATCCTCATATGAGCGGATATTGCTCAGATAGTTCTCAAACTTTCCTTTTGAAAGCAAATCCACTAAAACTGAGTACTGGAAGAACATTCGGGTGCTGAACTGCTGGCTTGTCATCATTTCTCCGATGATATCAGGACCCAAGGAACGGTTGACAAAGTCTTCCACTGCAGGCTTCAAGCAGCGTTCTGTGAATTCTTCTGCCTTTTTCTGGCATTGGTCTCGTTCATGAAACACGTCTTTAAAATCAGCTCGAAACTTATCTTTGTTTCGGTTCAGACATCTGTAGGGATCATTCTCATGTATGAAGTCTTCATGCATTTTCTGAAACTGTTCAGCTGCAATTCCACAGATGTGCAGTTTCAGAGAAACTTCAAACTCACTGTCTGTCTTTACATCATGATTATTTAGTATTCTCTCATCAATTATTTTTAAAATCTCCTGGATGTAAGTGTCATGGTAATTAGTTTTTCTTTGTGTTTTTTCTTTTACAAACTGTGTACAAGCCTGTATGATGCTGTCAGCCATTTCTTGGACTTTCATTGTGTGATCTTGGATGTTGAGCGCCTTGTTAAATTTGTGTATATATTTCCCAAAATAACTTTGGGGTGAATATTTGAAAGTTACTGCCCCAGAATCTTGCAGATTTTTTTTACATAATGATTCACTTGCATTAATTCCCCTCTGTGTTAGATTTGTTCTCAGGTTGTAAGACACTTTCATGTAAATGTCGTGGACTTGGATTTTTGAGAAGGATAGTTTCTCTTCTGTTTGAGTCCACATTTTATTAAATTCTTCGTTGAGCTCTTCTTCTGTCATCTTGACTTTTTTCTTTCGACATTCTTCAATCAGCGCACAAATTCTCCCCTCTAACTCCTTTGTGTGGTTCTCCTTGATTCTATCAAGTTCTGTCATTCCCTGTCTGATGTCAGCTGCTGCTGTGAGTTGATTAACCACAGAGCTCTCCATTTCTCGTCGAAGGATCTTTGCACTGTTTGCAAAGTCTTGTCTGTACCTTTCAACTAGATAGACATGACCCTCTGTTTGCTTGAAGTACTGTGTCAAATCATCAAGAAGCTTTTTCTCCCATGTAGACAGCACCGTATGAGCTTCACTTTTCAAATGAGTGACAAGGTCTCTCATGTCAGAAATCCCAAATTGCACAGCCACTGTGCCAAAATTGGAAATTCTTGTCTCAGCTTTTGTAACCCATGTGTACATTTCTTTTTTGAATTCCCATTCCCATTT
>NW_024676994.1:0-320 GCF_008729295.1 Plectropomus leopardus | reverse complement strand
TCTCTGCAGACCAGTGGAGGAAGGTGGGCTCTGTGACCTGTGAGGCCGCCCAGGGCTCCCAGACTCCACTCTCTCAGACACTGAGGAGAGACCAGTGTTCCCAGTCCTGACCTGACTCACTGGGACTCTGCTACTGGTTTTACTCTGCTACTGCTCTCAATCTGCACTCTGTAACACTGTCTTAGTCTCTCTTCTTTGCTTGTCTTAATGTTGATGGTTCAAAGATATTGAAATAATAAAGATTTTATCAAATCAGCACTTTCTATGAGATTATTGTGAATGCATCATGTTTTATACTCTATCAGCTTTTCCATTTACTG
>NW_024676993.1:0-326 GCF_008729295.1 Plectropomus leopardus | reverse complement strand
CCAGGGACCTGAAATCTGGTTATGGAGCACAATTTTTCATTTTTTTTCTAATTTTTTCTTTTTAAATTAATGTATGACATGCATCCATAGGTACCACATGCATTGCTTATGTATCCTAAATAGGTTAGTCTGTAAATTCTTGTTTCATGGTTTCATTTGAAGTCACTCATGACAAAACCATCTCCCCGTCCACCACTGTGTGTTCCATGATTTGTGAACAGCAAGTGCTGAAACATGTCTGTCTATTTATAGTGTATGTGCTTGGCATGACTTTATAGCGTGGGGCCCATGTCCCTTTGCCTGTAGTTCCCAAACAAGACCAAAGT
>NW_024676992.1:0-419 GCF_008729295.1 Plectropomus leopardus | reverse complement strand
GCACGTGTCTGTGGCCAAAGCCTGAGTCAGAATCTTTCACTGAAAAAGCTGTGACTTCCCCATTTTTTTATGAATGACATGTTTTGATCATATTCATTTTGGACAAAATCTGCACTAAGTTTTTCTAAGTCAGTGTGTTTTCCTTTTCAGTGTCTGAGCTGAGGGTCGTCCTGCTGGGGAACAGCTGGTCTCAAAGGTGTTCGATCGGGAACTTCATACTGGGAGAGACTAAGTTCAACACTGAGGAAGAACCAGACTCTCTGAGAGTCAGAGGACAGTTGGAGGAGAAAGACATCGCTCTGATCAACACTCCAGATCTGCTGCATCCCAACATCTCTGAAGACAAATTAAGAGGACATGTAGAAGACTGTGTGAGACTCTCTGATCCTGGACCTCATGTGTTCCTGCTGGTTCTGCAG
>NW_024676991.1:0-276 GCF_008729295.1 Plectropomus leopardus | reverse complement strand
AACCTTCACCTGCCCAGCAGATAGTTAACAGCAGCAGTCCTGTCCTAAAGTCCATCATGTTAAACTGTGTGTCCACTGTCCTCTGTCCTCCTCTCTACAGTCAGATAAGTAGAGATGGAGGTCATTCTAGTTTTGCATTGACTCCTCCTGAAAAAGGAGAGGCGTGTGTGGGTGTGATTTGATGAGGTTGAATGATTGGGTTTTTGTTTTTATCCTTTACCATATTTCTTTTTTTTTTTTGTCTTGTAAAAAGTAACTCCTGTGGTCTGGCAGGGC
>NW_024676990.1:0-257 GCF_008729295.1 Plectropomus leopardus | reverse complement strand
TTAGTCTGTAAATTCTTGTTTCATGGTTTCATTTGAAGTCACTCATGACAAAACCATCTCCCCGTCCACCACTGTGTGTTCCATGATTTGTGAACAGCAAGTGCTGAAACATGTCTGTCTATTTATAGTGTGTGTGCTTGGCATGACTTTATAGCGTGGGGCCCATGTCCCTTTGCCTGTAGTTCCCAAACAAGACCAAAGTTGTGTTCTCTGTCCGGGAATGGTATACGGGCCGTGGCGTTGAGAGCGTTGAATCC
>NW_024676989.1:0-255 GCF_008729295.1 Plectropomus leopardus | reverse complement strand
GTGTGTGTGTGTGTGTGTGTGTGTGTGTAACCAATAAGTGTGTGTGTTTGTGTGTGTGTATGAGTATCACAGTGGGAGATGAGAGCTCCTTACACCCCTCGGATCAAAGGCCCAATAAGGACTACATAAATCTGTGGCCTCACCCTCGGATTTCTCTTTCTTATTTTCTCTCTCTTTGGATGAGCGAGCACAGCATTGTTATGGATTTGAATTGCAGGGGAACAAGCACTCACTCACACACACACACACACACAC
>NW_024676988.1:0-248 GCF_008729295.1 Plectropomus leopardus | reverse complement strand
CTGAGCACCTGGTGCCAATTCCTTCATTCAGGAGGGCAGGTAAGGGGGTGAGGAGGGGGAGGCTCTCTCTCTCTGAGATGCACGCCGCACAAGGAGGAGGCGGCACGGCAGCCTGGTTTGTGAGGATTCTCTCTCTGGGTTTTTGTTTCATCTCTTTTACCCCGGCATGTCTAGATTGCCGGGTTTTGTTGTTTTAGTTTGTTATGTTAGTTTGGTGCTTCGCGTCTACTGCCTCGAGTTTCCCAGCA
>NW_024676987.1:0-922 GCF_008729295.1 Plectropomus leopardus | reverse complement strand
ATCTGGATCAAACAGATTAGTTTCAGTTACCAAACTGGCAGTAAATTAAATCCCAGGCCAAAGCCGTGAAATCCTGAATTGTAGTCTATAGTACAGTTCATACGCCAAAATTATTCGATCACTTCCCGTAATAAAACTCAGTCGCATCTTTCATTAGACCCTCTGTGCTTGCTCATCACCCACATCTTTCAGATGCCTGGAAATGCCCTTAGTTTACATTACACTGATGACGTTGCCACATTTTCACTTCCAGATAGATGAAATGGTTATCAAAGGTCATGTTGTACTTATCTTGATGAGTACGCTGATCCCAGTGAGTGTAATTGGCAATATACCCTTTCAAACTGAATTGTGTTGCAAGATTTACAAATGATGGGTACAGAGTTTAAAAGAGTTGAAATATTATCACTTGGACATGGCCTAAAAAAAATTACAAAACAAAAACACCCTCAGAAAATGTAGTATTATCATTGTTACTGACCTGGGATACAATGAACAAGTGACCCCCAAGTGACTCAGGTGATCAAAGTAATTTTATACAATATTATACAGTGTATATATGCTCTTTTAAAATCAAGAAAAATATAAAACCTCTTCCACAAAATGCAGCAGGTCCAGGAGGTCCAGGAGGTCCAGGTAGTCCAATCATTGCAGGTGGTCTAGGTATTTCAGGTGGTCCAGGTGGGTCTGTGTTGAAGAGCAGGGAAAGCAGAGCACTAGAACAGTGAAAGTTAATTTTGGCAATGAAACAAAAACTTAAACTGAAAAAAGGAAAGATTGGCATTAAATTACTTAAACTGGAAAAAGTATTGACACTTAAGTTATATTGAAAATGCATGCATTAAGAATGATTTTACATTATCTTGATATTTTCCGCTTTCTGAAGTGTTTCAGTGACTTTTTTAGCTGACAGTTTATTTCA
>NW_024676986.1:0-474 GCF_008729295.1 Plectropomus leopardus | reverse complement strand
CTGAAACTACCTGGAAAATGTTCAGACTGGGCTATGGAGGTATCACAATATCACAGTTTACCAGAGTATTTAGAAATCCTGAAGGTATGTTTTTGAATAACATCATATATCCAGGCGCCCCTTTTTCCAATAAACTCACTGTTTGTAGTGCACAGCATGCACCATCAGAGCTCAGTCTCTGGTCTCTACTGGTGAAACAGATGGAGGAGGAGGAGGAGGAGGAGGAGGAGGAGAGGAAGAAGAAGCAGTTACTGTCACATGAAGATTGTGCAACAACATTGTTCTCTGCATTTAACCCATCCTTGCTAAGCAGTGAGCAGCAGGGGCTGATGTCAGATCCTTTGCCAGTGCCTTGCTCAGGAGCACCAACAGATGTATTAACCTAATGTATATGTTTTTGATGATGGTGTTGGAAAACAGAGAGCCTGAAGAAAACCCACACAGACACAAGGAGAACATGCAAACTCATACAGA
>NW_024676985.1:0-285 GCF_008729295.1 Plectropomus leopardus | reverse complement strand
TGTTTCTGCAGCTGGGTGAGTAATAGGCTAACGCTAACAAGAAAATGTGCACAAAGAAGATTTAAGCACTTCCCAAAGTTCAGTCTACTTCTGCTCTACCTACCCACTGGTAAACAAGAAAATGCACAGTAAATCTTAAAATATAAGCCTGGTCCTAATAAACGGCCAGTCCCTTTCAGCAGGCCAGTGTGGCTTCACATTTTGACAAATAAAGGCTCGTCTTGATTAAAGGCCTATAAAACGGAGGTATAAACGGGTTGTTGGCTACCTGCTGGACTACATTAG
>NW_024676984.1:0-1643 GCF_008729295.1 Plectropomus leopardus | reverse complement strand
TGAAACAAACGGCTGGCAGCGTTTACTGTGAGACGGGCCATTTGGTAGTATTTGGCACTAAGAGCTTCACTGGACTATCACCAGGAGGGTTTCTTTCTTTTTTTTTTAACATCTTTTAATTTATTCCTTTACGAGATCAAAAAAGATTTTTTGTGAGCCAGATGTGGGCAAGAGGGCATCACTTATGAAGCTGCAGACAAACAATGTATTATCATATTACATAAACAGTCTCACAGCCCTAAAAACAGCGAGACAGACAGAGTGAGAGAGAGAGAGATGAGAGAGCAGTGCCACTGCCTGGATGATAACAACTTATGCAAAACAATACGTCCCGCAGGATTCATCTTATACCGAGGCTTTGAACTCGGAGAGAGAAATTAATTTCTAAAGTTTAAAGTTTTTCTGCAGGCGATTCAACTTAGAGGATGAACTTCAGGTTCAGGCAAACAGAGCTGAAGGTTTGAACCCTGAACTCTGCTGACCCCAACATCACTGTCTTAATAATAAGTGGGGAGCTGCTTTAATAATTGACAACCTTACAGGAGTTTTATTTAATTGTCAGCCACTAATAAATAATTTACTCAAGCATATTTACAATTTACTGATTAAGATAAATAATTAAAACAAAATAATATGTAAGGCGTCTTCCTCCGCTGCAGAAACACTTGTTTTTAACCTTTCTTTTACTTATTTATAGTTTTGTACTTGTAGCTTTCTTTTAAACAAATCCATGTTTTTTTGTGACTGTGACTGTAGAGGCCCATTTACACCAAGAAAAGAAAAAAAATGAAAAGGGAGTCATCACAGTATCACATTCTTTCCATGAAAAAAAGACATCTCTATCCCAGTAACTCAAATAATCTGGACTTAGTATCTCATATTTTTACCCAACGTGAGTTTGCTTGTTTTCATCATGTATAATTTTGAATTTGAATATGAATAATAAAATTTGAATAATTTTGAATATTGAATTTTCTGTTTTTACTTCTCATTGTGGAAATTGGCTTTCATATATATCCATTAGGTTATGTGGCTTATAGGTTTGGCTACCAAATCCGAGTGCCACTATGACACCTGTCCCAACTGATAGCTCCTGGATTGAATCACAACAGTGCGTCATTTGGGGGCCAGACTGTGACGCTGTGATGGTGACGCATTTTAGTGAGACTGCAACAGCTGAAGCAGAGAGTATAAAGTTGATCATAGCAGTGCATTGTATATACAGTTGAGGCTAGTTGTCAGTAAATAAATGTTCCAGTTTCTCAAGACCCGAGCCAAGTTCCTGCATCATGCCTGCCACCTACAGATTAAATTGAAGGGGGCCATGCATGGATATATAAAGAGAATTGGAGGGAGGATCCCATTCATTCCTAAGCAAGTTTCTAAGTGACATGAAACTAAATATGTTAAAATACTGCATATAAAATTACCTGCATGATTGGCACAGCTTCAACAACACTGCAATTTAAAAAAAGCTCCCTCTTCTTTAATGTTGTTGACTGTCATTTTTTACTTTATTTTTCGTTTTAGCAAAATTTAGGCACAATTTAGGCACAGGTACCATTTTATAAGTATTGTTATAGCACCAGTATCGTAAAAAAATACCCAAACCATACCCAACCCAAATGTCTATTTGTTGTACA
>NW_024676983.1:0-259 GCF_008729295.1 Plectropomus leopardus | reverse complement strand
TCCATGATGAACATGAGAATATTTTCAGCCAATTATTTTTATTTTTAGTTTTATTTTTATTTTACTGTTGTACCTGTTTTATGTGGTTGCAAATATAATTTATTTTGTTTCTCGCCCACAGCACCAGTGTCCGATGTCATAGCAACTGCCAGCAACACAGACTTGGTGGAGTTCAACAGCTCCGTCCGTCTGTCCTGCTCCGCCTCTGGATCCTCGCTCTCTTTCCTCTGGCTGAACGGCAGCTCTGAGGTTACAGGAA
>NW_024676982.1:0-240 GCF_008729295.1 Plectropomus leopardus | reverse complement strand
ACTAATATTGAGTTTTTAAGTGGCTAAAATATTGTGTGTCGCTGACCTCTCCACAGCAGTACATTGCTTATCTTCTGTATCTTCTGGCATCTACTGTATGTAATATACTGTCTATGTATACGTACCTCATACAGTCCCACTTCAACAAATCTGAACTATAACTTAAATGCAGAAAACATTGTTTAACACTCACTGGCACCCTCATTCACATCATTCTTGACCAAAACAAATGCTTCATGG
>NW_024676981.1:0-202 GCF_008729295.1 Plectropomus leopardus | reverse complement strand
GCTGTTTTATGTGGTTTAAAGTTGTTTTCAGCTGTTTTCTGGACATGTCATATTTTGACTTTTTTTTGCCATACTGTGTATGGTAGTTTTCAGTGAAATTGTCAACATGCTATTTCATGGGTTTGTTGTCTATTTGTTGTTATTATTTCCGCAGGGTATGCTACAACAACGCTATACTGCGACTTAAAGACGCAACGTAGTC
>NW_024676980.1:0-256 GCF_008729295.1 Plectropomus leopardus | reverse complement strand
TCAGTTTCTACCTTTTAATTTTTAATTCAATGATTTTCTAGCAACTAACTTTAAGTAAACAGAAGACATCAGATTTTATTTGGGTTGACTTGAGTTACTTTATTGTTCATCTCAGTGGAAATTTTGTCTTTGGCTTCTCCCAAAGTACAGCAAAGGTACATCCAACGCACATAACACAGAAATAAAAACACAAAGAATATAAAGAATGCAATAAACAGTGGTGAAAATGGGCAGGTCGCATCAAATAAGTTTTTAT
>NW_024676979.1:0-251 GCF_008729295.1 Plectropomus leopardus | reverse complement strand
CGATGTATTGATAATTTAATAAGATAAGATGTTAATAAGTAGTAATATGTTCATGATAAGTTGTGATAAGTTTAGGTCGTAGATAAATAATGATAAGTTTAAGATATTAATAGGTATCTTTAGGACATAGATAACTATTAAGTTTTAATTATAGATAAGTAATGTAAGTTAAAGAGACAAGTATAGATTAGTTTAAGTTATTGATAAGGGATAAGTTTAAGTTCTAAATAAGTAACAATGCGTTTAAGATA
>NW_024676978.1:0-221 GCF_008729295.1 Plectropomus leopardus | reverse complement strand
GTAATCAGTGAATTTGCAGCTCAGCTCCTACAATAAGTCTAAAATACACTGTGGAAACTAAATAGTTACATTCAGACTGTTCAGGTCCAAAAATGCTCCATTGAAACTTCAGTAAATCTTCACACAGCTGATGAGGGTTCACCTGCACAGGTGATGTCAATCGTTCCACTCGCGTGTTTTCAGCCTGAAGTGAAAACACCTGCAGCTCTGAGATATAAAGC
>NW_024676977.1:0-202 GCF_008729295.1 Plectropomus leopardus | reverse complement strand
TGATGGTGATGACAATGATGATGATGATGATGATGACTGATGGTGGTGATGATGATGGTGATGATGACCATGGTGATGGTGATGATTATGATGATGATGGTGATGATGACGATGGTGATGGTGATGATTATGATGATGATGGTGATGATGACAATGATGATCATGATGACGCTGATGACGATGATGATGATGACGCTGATGA
>NW_024676976.1:0-325 GCF_008729295.1 Plectropomus leopardus | reverse complement strand
TTTCCTTAGGCAATATAAATATGGGTCATAATTTGGAATATATTTATTGGCACTTGCATTGAAAGCATGCACTTTAGATTTTTTTGAAATCTTTTTGAAAATTTAGATATTCTGAAAAAAAAAAATAAAACAAATAAAAATCATATTCTCTGTGGCTTAACACTATACAGTTATAGTTATACAAAGAAACCTACTGTGAGGGAAAAAAAACAAACAAACAATGCAGTACTGTTTGTTGTATTGTGTTTATTCAGATCACACAGAAACTTAAGCATGCGTTCATGCAGGTTCCCATTAACATGATCTTGTAGCTCAGCAGAATCTG
>NW_024676975.1:0-230 GCF_008729295.1 Plectropomus leopardus | reverse complement strand
GTGTGTGTGTGTGTGTGTGTGTGTGTGTGTGTGTGTGTGTCCAGAAGCCAGACTAAAAAAAACACTTCTGGACAGGTCTGTCAGGGTGACAAGACAGATCCAGATTTTGTTCTAATGAGCCTTCATTGAGCCCCAGAGTGAGGTGAAGGGGGTGATAGGAAAGGAGTAAATGAGACAGGCAGAGTGTGTGTGTGTGTGTGTGTGTGTGTGTGTGTGTGTGTGTGTGTGTG
>NW_024676974.1:0-201 GCF_008729295.1 Plectropomus leopardus | reverse complement strand
TTTTGGCATCAGAAATCTCACTAGTCAGAATGTAATTTTAAACTAATCCTTCATTTAGAAAGCTTTGAAACAAGTCTATACACACAAGTCTGATACTGTTGGAAAGAGCACAATCTAAGCTGTATTTTGGTGTGTTGTGAGTTGTGTGTTGTGGGTTGTGAGTTGTGAGTTGTGAGTGTCTTTTTTCTTGATGTTGAGATT
>NW_024676973.1:0-1082 GCF_008729295.1 Plectropomus leopardus | reverse complement strand
TTTGAAAACTGCATCATTTGGGATCTTTGTCAAACCTTGTGTGTGCGCGACCCAACACTTCCTGGCCACAGAGGCAGGGAGTCTGTTCCCCCGCACACACATTTCACACAATCCATCTGCTGCACAGACTCGGCCCTGCTGTCAACACAGTTCATGTGGCTCATGGTACAACTTTCTTCTTTTCCAGGACTCAGCAGTTTCCAGGAGAGTGTGGCCATGGACCGGATTCAGAGGATCATGGGTGTACTGCAGAACCCCTGCATGGGGTAAGTGTCCTCAGTGTGACCCAAATAAACCAAACAAAGAGCTCTACCATCTTATAATATTCAGTATGTCTCCTGTGTAGCTTTTTACAAACACATTTCGAAACATTTGTCCAGCCTGTTTGTTTAAATCTGTACCTTATAACGCGTTCAATCCAGCATACAGTTACAAAGAGCTAGAAATGGTGCTCGCTGTCTGTGGGTCAAAGTGGTCTCAGACATGTCTGTGACACATGGCTCACAGCAGGTTGTCCAGCGAGGAGCCGCTGCCCCCTCACATTCAGGATGCATTTACTGCAGAGATGGCTGGGTCTGGCTATAGCTGGGCATCTTGTTAAAAATGTAACAGGCTCCACTGTGGGAGCAGCACACTTGTGTCTGCTTGATTAGCTCTCCACTGGCCAGACGGTATAATGGAGTATGATATCACCCCTTGAAAGGAGAAAGTCTCAGTCACTGTAATACGATGAGATCCAAATGTTGTCATGTTTTACATCATAAAATAGCAAATGACTGCCATTCTCAGGCTGTTTAGCATCTGGTTCTGTATAGCACAATATGGTAGAAATCAACTTCACAGTATTTAGTTAGCTGGTTGGTTATTTATTTCTGTCCTTGTTACCAATTTTCCAAAAGCAATGTAAATAATAAAGAATAAATAACATCCAGGCATTAAATTAAAGGGAAAATCTAATGGAAAACAACAAATATAGACGGAAAAGCTGTCAGCTGAAGCTTATTACACCCTTTTTATTACTTAGAATGTTCTCATAAGTAACTTATTTGCTACCATATTCAAGTAATATATATATATAACTT
>NW_024676972.1:0-333 GCF_008729295.1 Plectropomus leopardus | reverse complement strand
TTAATTATTTTTTAAAATCTGTAACAGTTTTTTTCTTTTCTTTTATAATTTCTCTTATACACAAAAACAACAAAGCCAATTCGATGTTTAAACCTGCAAATCTGAATTTCAGTTTGTTCTTATAGGACGACATTTTTTTTAATCATTTTTTTTAAATTTCTGTGACTTTTGAGAGTCTATAAACCCCGTTTCTGCTGCACTTATTTCAAAACAAAAAGCATCCACACAGAGCTCGTCGGAGCTGACAGCCTCCTGCTGCAGACTGCCTGGAGCCTCCACACCAACAACCAGCAGAGCAAACGCAGAAAACGCTGCATCTGGACGCCGTTAAGC
>NW_024676971.1:0-298 GCF_008729295.1 Plectropomus leopardus | reverse complement strand
CTTCTTAGTTTTAACTTTCCCTTTCATTAGGTTTCAGCACCAATACAACATTTTAGATTTAGGAAAAGAACATGGTTTGGTTTAAGATAAGTATGTTTGTTACTAACACATTATTAAAATAACTTATTGACTTTTTGTTTTACATGAGACATGAACCCCAGTCACCTGGTTGAAAGTCCTGTGTTTGTTTGACCCTTTCATCACCTAGACCTCCCTGAAGCGGACTTTCTTGCTCCTAATGCTAACGTTATGTCATCTGAATTCCTCCGTTGCTGCATAACAATAAGTCCAGGCATTA
>NW_024676970.1:0-353 GCF_008729295.1 Plectropomus leopardus | reverse complement strand
CATGATAAGTCTTGGTTATGGTGGGTTAGACCCACTCAAAGCGTTTTTCTTCTGTTTCTTCTGTAACTGTTACTCAGTAGTTACAACTTATCTGCCAAAAACAATTAAAAAGCATTAGCATATACATCATTTATAAAGCTTACCTAATTTCTTCACACATATTTTTGTGTTAGAGCATCTTCAAAATTTTAGAATCTAATAAAAAAAACTGATCTTACATAAATAATGATAAGTATGCTATCAAGTTTTTCCCTTTATGTTTTCTTTAAAAAAGTAAAAAAGTTTAATAGTGTATAGATTTAAATAAGTAAAAATAACAGGCCATTTTGAGATCATAAAACTAGTGTGTGAAC
>NW_024676969.1:0-316 GCF_008729295.1 Plectropomus leopardus | reverse complement strand
TGTACATTTGTATATATTCTCTATCTCTTCCTTTTGTAAATACAATTACATGTCTATGTCTGTCTTTTTTCTATTTTTCTTATCCCTAACTTATTTCCCTCCCCTGTACTGTGAGCATTGCCAACCCGGAAAAAATTCCTTGTTCCTTATTTGTTGAACTTGGCCAATAAACGTGATTCTGATTCTGATTCTGATGAACATTTAATATCCAGGAATTCACATTAAAGACACAAGTGTTTATCCATAAAACAATTTGGCCACAATTTATTAAAAAAAAGTTTTTTAAGAACTCTTGAAACAGAATGCATGTAAATAA
>NW_024676968.1:0-205 GCF_008729295.1 Plectropomus leopardus | reverse complement strand
ACTTAGGAAAGCACAATATAAGTCCTATTGATTATTATTATTATTATTATCATTATTTACTATTAAATAAATACTTAGCTGTTAACTTTCATTTTTTTGCACTTTTGATTTTCTAGGCTGAACTTAAAGGTGATTTTTACTCCACATACACACCAAAAATGTAAAATGTGTTGTGTTGAAACCGTTAGATAGTTCGATTTACCAG
>NW_024676967.1:0-385 GCF_008729295.1 Plectropomus leopardus | reverse complement strand
TAAATGCTATGGCGTGTCTCAGCACGCCACTTAACGCTGTTTTGAGGTGATTTAAGCTGTTTTTGGGACATGTCATTTTTTGCCATTTTGCCATTTTTGCCATACTATAGCCTTGCTTTTTGGGTCATTTTTTGGACAGTTAATATTATGGTGTTTTTTGAAATATGTTTAATGTTTAAACGTTATGGTGTGACTCAGCATGCTCAGGCATGTCATTTTTTGACATTTTTCGGCATACTATAGTATTGCATTTTGGGTTTGTGACATGTGACCTTGATACCTGGTTCAGTTCAGCAAAACCAACACACAAACAAGACTCTGGGGTTTGGTGCACAGGGGCTTTATTTCTTACACACATCCTGGAAATAATATAAATGAATGGTCT
>NW_024676966.1:0-507 GCF_008729295.1 Plectropomus leopardus | reverse complement strand
TAGGTTTTATTGATGGAAGTGACCAAAATACTGCTGGAAAAACAGGGTGACAGTGCAACCATGAAGTGCAGCCACATAGCTACCTGTTACCTGATGCACTGGTACAGACAGCTGCCCGAGAAACAAAGGAACAAATGGTGAACACATCATCCACCAGAAAAGGGTTTAATTTTGGAAATTTCAGCAGAGAAATTTGCAGCCACCAAGCCTGACAGAGAGTGAGACATTCACAGAGAAGTATCTGGAGTCAGAAGATAAAGGCTTGTATTTCTGTGCTGTGAGTGAACACAGTGATACAGACACATTCAACAGCTGAACAAAAACTCCAGTAAACTTAAAGCACCACCGTTTTTAAACCCACTTATCTAATGGACTGTAGGGGGACCCCAAGTACCACATACACTCCCAGTTACACTTGGATCGCACGCCACATAATATATGACACTCCCACCTGCAATTCTTCATATCTTTCTGTAACTGCACTGACAGTTTTGTGTTTCACTCTTA
>NW_024676965.1:0-285 GCF_008729295.1 Plectropomus leopardus | reverse complement strand
TGTGTGTGTGTTGATGCATGTGTCCTAAATGTAGTCCAGATTGTGTATTTGAGTGTAATCAGTGAATTTGCAGCTCAGCTCCTACAATAAGTCTAAAATACACTGTGGAAACTAAATAGTTACATTCAGACTGTTCAGGTCCAAAAATGCTCCATTGAAACCCATTCAAACTGACATTTTTGATCCCACAGCCATCAGAGCAGAAAAACAGGACTTGTATTATTTCTGGGTGTCATTCTGGGCTTTTGACTCTGAATTTGTCATTTTGACTATTTTCCACCTGAT
>NW_024676964.1:0-208 GCF_008729295.1 Plectropomus leopardus | reverse complement strand
ATTTTCTTCACATGAAAAGGCAAAAATATCCAATAAACAGGCGAAGGGAAAAAAAAAAAAAAAAAAAAAAAAAAAAAAATCTTGTCTTCTTTTTCTTATTAGTTCATGTCTTTTCCTCCATTCAAAAGAGAAAAAAAAATAATCCTAGGCACTGTTTTTTCTTTTTTTCCCCTCTGTCCTCCTCGTTGTCCTTTTTTTTTTTTTTTTT
>NW_024676963.1:0-273 GCF_008729295.1 Plectropomus leopardus | reverse complement strand
AAATTATGTCAGAAAATTATTATAATTTTGAAGCACTTTTTTCAGGTCATTCCCTTGTTTTTGTTTATTTGGTTTTTACATTTTTCTAATATTTAGGGATTTTTTTGTGCTTATTACTAATTTTGTGCTAATTTTTGGGTCATTTCTCTGAGGGTCATTAAAGAAATCAATCTAATTTGCTCAGGTTTCAAAGGGTTAACTGATAAATAATCCAGTGTGTTTATTTCTGCTCTCTAAAGACCCTAAATACAAAATATAAGCACCAGTGCAAAC
>NW_024676962.1:0-2274 GCF_008729295.1 Plectropomus leopardus | reverse complement strand
TCCCTGTCTGTCTCTGTGTGTCCCTGTGTGTGTCCCTGTCTGTCTCTGTATCTCCCTGTACCCGTCAGGTCCCTGCAGACGAGGTGTGCGGTTGTCCTCTGGTGAAGGACGTCTTTGAGCCGACAGGAGAGTTCTGTCGAGTGTCCAAGAGGAAGTGCAACAAACATTACTGCTGGGAGAAACTGCGCCGCGCCGAGGTCGACCTGGAGAGAGTCCGAGTGGTAAAGAACTACAAAAAACTTTATTCACCAAATAACAAAAAAAACTTGAACTTGAGCTGGAGAGAGTCCGAGTGGTAAAGAACTACAAAAAACTTTATTCACTGAACTACAAAAAAAAGTAATTGAATAATAAACTTTATTTACTAAACTATAAAAACTTCATTCTGTCAAGAAAACTCACAAGAGCTTTACTGGACTACAAAACTGAACTACAAAAAAACTTTATGCACTGTTGACAAATCTTTACTAACTGAGCTACAAAACTTTATCGACAACAGCTTTCATTAACATTGCAGCTATGACTGTAGTCCAGATCATCACGCCGTCTGTCTCTGTCTCTCTGTCCCTGTCTGTCTCTCTCTCTCTCTCCATCTGTCTCTCTGTCCCTGTCTGTCTCTCTCTATCTCTGTCTTTCTGTCCCTGTGTGTCTCTTTCTCTCTCTGTCTATGTCTCTCTGTCCCTGTCTGTCCCTCAGTGGTATAAGCTGGACGAGCTGTTTGAGCAGGAGAGGAACTTGAGGACGGCGATGACGAATCGAGCCGGTTTATTGGCTCTGATGCTGCACCAGACCATCCAGCACGACCCAATCACAACAGACCTGCGCTCCGCCAAGGACAGGTAGACAGACAGGGAGACAGAGAGACAGGGAGACTTGCGACGGTCAGCTCGTCATTTTCAGCTCAGAAACCGTTTTGCGTCAGTTTTGTCGTGAATCGTTTTCTCATCATTTTAACGTAAAAATCTTCGTCACGTGACGGAGAATCACAGATGTTGTTTTCTGACAGTTTCTGTGGAGGTGATCGGATCATTGATAATAACGATATTGATGACGGTCATCTTTCGTGTTTTATACAGTTTTATTCCCAAAGTGCGACACTACCACTGTTGCTATGGAAACGTATGTCACGTGAAGTGTATGATGTTTCGGAAATGTAAGAAATATATGATCGCACGGATGAATACAGACAGAATATGGAATGTTGATTCGATGCAATACGTGTTTCAAAGTTTCATTTAACAAATCGTTTCACGATACCAGCAAAAGAAAAAAAGACAAAATGTTTTGTATAAAAATCAACAAAAAATGTCTTGAAAAAAAGAATAGCAAAATTCGAAATGAATTTAAAAAAAAACAAAATTGGCAAAATAATTTCTTTCAAAACTGGCGAAAATTGTATAGAAATAAAAACCCCAAATGTTTTCTTGAAAAATCGTCAAAAGATTTATGGAAATTTTTAAATTCCATTAAAGGTTTTCTTGGAAAATCGATTTTACTGAAATTTATTTTAAAATTGGCAAGAGTTTTAAAAGAAATAAAAAAGGGAAATGTTTTCTTTTAAGATTGAAAATTTTAATAAAGTAAAAAAAAAATCTGCAAAATGTTTTCGTTAAAAATGTATTTTTAAAGAAATAAAAAAGGTCACATTTTTCTTTAAAAATAAATCAAATAAATCCATAATGCAACCATTAAAAGTTGTAAGTTTCTCCCTTTTTTGATCCAAAAATAAAAAAAAACATCCCTTTTATTGTGAAGAGCAGCTGAACAAAATTTCATTTTATATTTCTTCTGTATTCATTCATATGATTATGTATTTATTTAATACTGAACACTGTGTTTTATGAATGTGTGTAAAAAGAACTCGACATGCAGCTAAACTTTAAACTTTTTATCCTGATGTTGTTTTTGTGTCATTTTATATCTCAGTATTTAACTACAGTCGATATTTTATATTCTTTCTTCATATTGTTTCATATTGTTGTATCAAACTGATGTTTCATTAAAAACACTCTTCTTTTGTTATTTTGCTTTTGCTTTTTTAATTCAAATATTATTTTGTGAAGATGAAATTTTGCTTAAATGATTTCAAACATGTTTTCATGGATTTAAACACTGTGTCTTTAAATATTCACAAAATATTCACAGAAATATCACTTTTTGTTTTCACGTCTTTGAGTTTTAGTTTGTAAATAGTAACTTTCATATCTGAGACAAATCTCCATTATTGCTTATTAAATATGAAATCTTTTGCTCCAGATGTTTAAAAATAAAAAC
>NW_024676961.1:0-244 GCF_008729295.1 Plectropomus leopardus | reverse complement strand
TGGCAGCAGTTGTCTACTAAGATGTGCATGTTGAGATGGCAGCTCTAGGTTACTGATAGAGGCTGAAGGTGGATATTGACAAAGATTTCAGATGTCATGTGATTCATTAGGACTTTGAGGTGATGGAGCTGAAGAAATGATTCAGTAGTTGGAGGTTTGGTGCCAGCTACTTGCCAGAACCTACAGGTGAAGGGCAGAAGCTGCAGGTTGCTGACAGATGCTGATAGTCGGAAGTTCACTGCAG
>NW_024676959.1:0-233 GCF_008729295.1 Plectropomus leopardus | reverse complement strand
GATGTTAATTATTAATCTCACCATTACTGTGCTTAAGGTAAAGATAGAGTTAGAGATGTAAGGCTGGTCTAAATTTGACCAAGAACTGATTTACTGCAGTTGAAGGACTTTAAATATAAAAGAAAAAATCTTTACAATAATGCATTTTATTTTTTCTGATCAAAAATTGAAAACAGATTTTTTAAAAACTTTGTTTAACCCTGGATCAACATCAGTGTTATTGTGCTTTGTTT
>NW_024676958.1:0-313 GCF_008729295.1 Plectropomus leopardus | reverse complement strand
AAACGTATACATAAATAGTCAATAAATAAATAGGTAAAGTTCAATTAATAGCCAAACTTAAAAGGTAAGTAGATACAATTTTTAAAAATAATATTCTATGTAGTAAAACAGACTTAAGTGTATAAATAAAGTCAATCTATAAATAGGTGAAGTTTAAAACTAAAGAGGAAGGTCTTATATAACAATACACAACAAAACAGTCAATTCATATCAAAACACGGAGCTTAAAATGCCTGTAAAAGCTAAAAAAAAATGCCTTCAAATATCAGAAACACAGTTAACGTGTGAAGGCTGCAGGAACAGAGCGACAGGT
>NW_024676957.1:0-762 GCF_008729295.1 Plectropomus leopardus | reverse complement strand
TCATTTCAACATCTTTTATGTTGATTCATTTAGTCTGTTACTCAGTTAAAAATAATTGTTTAATAAAATATATTTTTATAATTGGAAATCACGCTCTCGTCCTGTGGAGTTATTTTGACCTGCGTGCCTTGTTTCAAATCGAAAACTGGTAACTTATGAAGTCCTGTTATATCCTGGGGTGAAAGCCCCCAGGTGGCGTTGTCAGCAACCTTTTGATTCCGCTCGCCTTGCCACAGGTACAATACAAATACCCCTGGTACACCATCTTCATCATAACCCCAACCCAGAGAGAAAACCCACAAAATAGAGCTGAAGTTACATTCCAATTTTCCTAGCTGCAGCAGGTCTGTTTTGAATACTTGAATGCTTTCAAAGTAAATGTTTCAGAGCTCACGGGATAATCAGCTAAGAGCTTCAAGGGATTACCAAGATGTAGGGGCTGGGACAGACGGTAATTTGTCTCGCAATAGACCGATAAAGTCTACTGGCAAGATTCAATTATGAGGGTTTTATTGGTAAATGGATTATATTTATATAGCAATTTTCTATCCTTATTGAGTATTTAAAGTGCTTTAATATCATATATCACATTTCAAACAGTGGTAGCAAAGGCTACTATACAAGATACCATCAGCTACTCAGTAAAAATTCACAAACACTCACACAATGCAGTATCAGCAATTTTGGGTTTAATATTTTGCACAAGGATACTTCTACATGTTGGCCAGAGGAGCTGGGGACACAACCACTAATTTTCCAGTT
>NW_024676956.1:0-283 GCF_008729295.1 Plectropomus leopardus | reverse complement strand
ATGTTGGTATAAAATATCTGCAAACAATACCTTAAAAAAAAAAAAAAAAACTCATACATTATTTAACTGTCTTTGGGTACTTAGGAAAGCACAATATAAGTCCTATTGATTATTATTATTATTATTATCATTATTTACTATTAAATAAATACTTAGCTGTTAACTTTCATTTTTTTGCACTTTTGATTTTCTAGGCTGAACTTAAAGGTGATTTTTACTCCACATACACACCAAATATGTAAAATGTGTTGTGTTGAAACCGTTAGATAGTTCGATTTACCAG
>NW_024676955.1:0-380 GCF_008729295.1 Plectropomus leopardus | reverse complement strand
ATTTCACATACATAAAAACTTCCTGTGGTTTGTCCGACTTCCTGTTTACATTTGTAAAAATGCCCATGCAGTTCCACTGACTCACCAGCAGGTGTCAGCCTGAGAGCAGAGTGTGCAGTGAGAGACTGCTGAGATCTGACTCTGTGGTGTCTGCACGATACATACACACACACACACACACAGAGAAAACGGGGAAAAGAAAAATCAATGAACTGAAAAACTGCTTCAAAACAGAATTCTGTAGGCATGATTTTAAAAATATGGTTATGATAATTATAGCACAAAAAAACAACAAACAAATACACAAACAACAATATGAAAGACCACAGAGACACAAAGACTGCTTAAAAAGAAAAAATATTTAAAGTTTTAAAGATTTA
>NW_024676954.1:0-277 GCF_008729295.1 Plectropomus leopardus | reverse complement strand
CTGGATACAGGATGACTGGAGCGTTGTCGTTCTGATCCAGAATGAACACGTTCACTGTGACGTTGTTGCTTAGTGACGGAGTTCCAGAATCTGTGGCGACAACTTTTAACTGGAAAGTTTTTAGAGTTTCAAAGTCGAAACTTTTCAGTGCAGATATTTCACCGGTGTCCGAATTGACATTCAGAAAAGATGTCACATCACGATGCAGCCCATCACCTCTCACAATTTGGTATGTTATTGCTGCATTTTCATTCAGATCATTATCAGTAGCACTTAC
>NW_024676953.1:0-309 GCF_008729295.1 Plectropomus leopardus | reverse complement strand
TACATACTAAGGTTTAGCGGCATCTTGGCACGCTGAACTGCCAGCTCTGTCAAATTGACTTCGCCACACCACAGACTATATGGGTTTAAACTGCTGTGGTAGTGGGCCAATCACATTTCACCTGAAACTGAAGAACCCTTGCAGTGATTGACTGTGAGCAAACCTTTACAAATGGTCTTTTTTTTTTGATCTGGCAACGCAAAAAGAATTGAATGTAGGTATCATTTAACTGGAAAACTATGGAGAAGACCTGGTTTATTTAGATACCTTAAAGGTATCAAGGACTGATGACCTAATTGCTACTGTTTA
>NW_024676952.1:0-287 GCF_008729295.1 Plectropomus leopardus | reverse complement strand
CGTTGTCATTCTCATCAATTATTTGAATAATAACTTTGCATGAATCTGAATGCCCTCCATTATCACTAGCTTTTACGTTCAATTGATAAGTCTTTGATTTTTCAAAATCCAATTTACCTGTAACTTTAATCTCTCCAGTTTTAACATTTACTTCAAAAAGCTGTTTCGCTTCTCGGGCGACGTGAGCTATAGAATAAGTTACCTCACCATTAACTCCTTTATCTGCGTCATTTGCACTGACAGTGGTTACCACTGTTCCTGCGGGAGAATTCTCCTTCACATCTGCT
>NW_024676951.1:0-1542 GCF_008729295.1 Plectropomus leopardus | reverse complement strand
TTGGTTATATCAATGTTTCCAAAGTGACGTAGTGTTGCACTGACTTTTTAATCAGAAGGTGAGGCAGCGGATGGCGTGACACCTAAAGGCTGTGACACACCCAGCTGACAGTCAGCTGAGGTTGGGCTGACAGCGAGTGCGCGCAGCACTTGTCACCGTGGTGTGTCCTGCAATGTTGGCCTCATCTGTTTTTTGTTTTTTTCACTGATTCTGCATGAATTCGAGCTGGCTCAGCACACAAAACAAGAAACAAACATGAAAAATAAATAAAGGACTAAAGTAATGGGGAAGTGAGGTGGAAACACATTTGTGATATGTGGTAAGATTGCTTTCCTTCTGCCATTGAACTCTAAGCAGAAACTTTCCTGATGGTTTGTGTTGTTGATAAATCTGCTTTGTTATTTCAACATCAAATTGTGTTGTTAATGTGCTAACTGGCTAACTAGCGTCATGGTTGTCTTACGGTTTTCTGTTTTGAATGTTGAACACAGACGACTGCTGCCTGCTGGTATGGAGGGGCATTTCTTCTCACATAGGTGCAGACCTACGCGCTGGTTGGCCATCGGTTTGATGTGTTCTTGATCAACCTTTTGGCTGAGACACAGCGACATGAGGTAACACAGCAGGGGTCTTTTTATTGCTGCTGATTCTCCAATGTTGGTTTGCTGTCTCTGGGCCTTAGGAGAGAAGCCTGCCAAGCTGCAGACCACTGTTCAA
The DNA here is from genome assembly GCF_008729295.1 of Plectropomus leopardus. Taxonomy (NCBI): domain Eukaryota; kingdom Metazoa; phylum Chordata; class Actinopteri; order Perciformes; family Serranidae; genus Plectropomus; species Plectropomus leopardus. Next base: position 825 of record NW_024676951.1, on the reverse strand, counting down.
GATCACCAAACATCTTATTCCGTGTTTATTTAGTGAGTCATTGCTATGTCTACAGCAGCTTTTTAGGCACCAAATGTGGTTGTTTTGGAGCAACCTGTTACTGTTTTTTTTTTAGCATTATGCCCTCAAAATCAGATATTTTAGGGGGGGCACTAGAGAGCCCGAACAAGATGGCAGCATAGTGTGACAGCTCCATACAACTTCACACAGAAAACAACCCCAAACCTTAGCAAACCTGGTCAACTACACAATACAAATGATGCCTAAACCCCCAGCAGCAAAGGAGTGTGTCAACGCCCGAAAAACAAGCTCACAAAACACAAAGACAACATCTCCGAGCCCGGATGAGACTGCTTGCTGAACTTAAATCACTCCGCTCTGAGTTTAGCTCGAAGCTGAATGGAATAAACAACCAGTTGGGGGAGCTGACAAACTCTATCTCCGTGATGGAGAATAACCTAGGTGAAATCAAGCGAGATGTAACAGCTAATGAACAACGCATCGACGAGGCCGAAGTCCGCATAGCCGCTACAGAAGACGCACTGGATAAGGCGGAGAGGGCTCTTGCTAAAGCGACAAAGCGACTCACATACCTGGAGGAAAAAAACGAGGACTCCGGCTGTTTGGTCTCAAAGAAGGAGCCGAGGGCACGCGTCCTCTTTTGGATTTTATGAGCGACATGCTACCCCGATGGCTGGGCACCGGACCTGACAGAACATTCACACTGGAAAGAGCCCACCGCACCCCGGCTCCAGCGATTCCCAACCAGAACCGAGCTGTCCTCCTACGCTTCCTCAACTACCAAGATAAAGAGTTTGTCCTACG
>NW_024676950.1:0-324 GCF_008729295.1 Plectropomus leopardus | reverse complement strand
GGAGACACGTCCGCGGTTGTACAAATTTTTGATTTATTTATTTTGCTTAAATGTATACCTCTGTGTGTGTGTGTGTGTGTGTGTGTGCGCGCGCACCCGCGGATGTGCGGATGTGCGTGTGTGTGTGTGTGTGCGTGTGTGCGCACATATAGTATGGACCCAATGACCTGTAGTGGACTGTGTCATGGAATGTAGTGGACTGTAGTGGACTGTAGTGGACTGAAAGGGTGTATGGACATCTGATACGGTAACCTCTCACATAAGATGTTTTACGATCTCCGCACCTGTACCTAAATGTTAAAAAAAAGAGTCTACAAACACTTC
>NW_024676949.1:0-414 GCF_008729295.1 Plectropomus leopardus | reverse complement strand
TGTTGACTGTTAAGAAGTAATTTAGCTGTTGGAACACAGCCTTTTCAATGATTTTACCTAAAAAAGGAAGATTTGATATCGGCCTGTAGTTGTTCATTGAGGTCTTTTCTAGATTGTTCTTTTTTAAGAGGGGCTTAATAACAGCTGTTTTCAGGGTCTGTGGGAAGACTCCTGAACTTAGAGACATGTTTACAATCTGTAACAGATCAGATACCATGACGTGTGAAACTTTTTTGAAAAAATCTGTGGGTGAGACATCCAGACAGCAGTAGGAAGAGCTCAGTTGGTGTAGAATGTCCTCCAGATTTTTGTCATTGATTGGATTAAACTGCGTCATGGTGTTTAAATGGTTTTTAGACAGACACAACACAGATCCTGAACCTGGTGTTGAAGAATTCACAGCCTGTCTAATAT
>NW_024676948.1:0-323 GCF_008729295.1 Plectropomus leopardus | reverse complement strand
AGCTGTATCGTGGGGACGTTGTCATTCTCATCAATTATTTGAATAATGACTTTGCAGGTATCTGAATATCCCCCGTGATCACTAGCCTGAATGTTTAATTGATGAGTTTTAGATTTTTCAAAATCCAATTTACCTGCAACTTTAATCTCTCCTGTTTTACCATTCACTTCGAAAAGCTGCTTCGCCTCTTTGGCGACGTAAGGGATGGAATAAGTTACCTCACCATTAACTCCTTTATCTGCGTCATTTGCACTGACAGTGGTTAACAGTGTTCCCGCGGGAGAATTCTCCTTCACATCTGCTCTATAAACAGGCTGACTGCA
>NW_024676947.1:0-388 GCF_008729295.1 Plectropomus leopardus | reverse complement strand
GACTCTGACACAGACCACTGAACACAGAGCTGACTGTAACCTCAGCAGGCACACACTACATACTCACACGAAAAGTTTAATTAAAGACACCAAATCATGTTCTTTTCACCTTTATTATCAGCTAAAGACACAAAGAGTTGGTAAAGACACTGTGATGAAGAAAACTGGTCCAATGAACACAAGAGTCAGTTAATTCAACCACTTAATGAGTAAACTGGGAAAGTTCAATTCTTCTTTATGCTGCCACTGATATAAAAAACACAAGTTTAGCACTGCCTCGATTAAAAGCTGCACTATAAAATGTAATGTAACAGTCAAAACAAAAGCAGATTTATATCATTTGAAGCACATACACTGTACTATCAGGTGTAATTTAATATCAGGTTTG
>NW_024676946.1:0-523 GCF_008729295.1 Plectropomus leopardus | reverse complement strand
TGTCGCACATTAGAGCTACATTATGTCGAATGCTACAGGGAAAAAAATGTAGTTATTTTACATTCTGTGGAAGGTTGTCCAATCTCTCAAGTGCCCGTGCTCATCATCTCCTCTCTTTTTACCTTTCATTTGGACAAAGTCCAGCTGATGGATCGTCTGCAGGAGGGGTCCGCTGTCCAGAGTGAGGTCAAAGTCGCTGGTCATCCTGGGGGTCAAAGTTCCCTTCCCCCACTGGCCCTCTGTCATGAGGACCCTCCGGATTAAAGCATCAGAGATCTGAGGACAACAAATTAATGCACAGTTATACACAACCACCGACAAACGGTCAAAGGCACATCGGGCTACCTCTCACCAAACAATGACGCTCCATACTGTAATACTGTAACAAATATTGTAATAGGGACCAGAAAATCCCATAAGGTCACAGATGTATTTATGTTTAATTAATGTTTATATCATCCTTTGCCGAAAAACATGTACACTTTGTATTTTAATTTAACCTTAAACAGGGAAATAAAGACAG
>NW_024676945.1:0-522 GCF_008729295.1 Plectropomus leopardus | reverse complement strand
AAGTGGTGGAGTCAAATCTGTTGAAAAACAAATTTAACTCGTTGGCCCAGTTCTGGTCTCCAGATTCTGAGCCCCTTCCACTGTCCTTGGAGTGGCCAGAAATGGTTTTCAGGCCCCTCCAGACCTCTCTGGTGTTGCCCCCCTCGAGGCGCTCCTCCAGCTTCCTCCTGTAGCTATCCTTGCCCCTTCGTATCTCCCTCTTCAGCTCCCTCTGCACCCTCCTCAGCTCTTCGCTGTCACCAGATTTGAAAACCCTCCTCTTCTGGTTCAGCAGGGCTCTCAGTTCTGGTGTCACCCATGGTTTGCTGTTGGGAAAACACTGTACCCTCCTGGTAGGCACAGTGTTTTCCACACAGAAGTTGATATAGTCTGTGATGCATGTGGTCAGGCTGTCTATGTCGTCCCCGTGAGGTTCACACAGCACATCCCAGTCCGTGGTGTTGAAGCAGTCCCTCAGTGCCATGCTGGTCTCCTCAGACCAGCACCGTACATACTTCTTGGTGGGTGGTTGTTTATTCACCA
>NW_024676944.1:0-262 GCF_008729295.1 Plectropomus leopardus | reverse complement strand
GATTTTTTTGAAATCTTTTTGAAAATTTAGATATTCTGAAAAAAAAATAAAACAAATAAAAATCATATTCTTTGTGGCTTAACACGATACAGTTTTAGTTATACAAGGAAACTTACTGTGAGGAAAAAAACAAACAAACAATGCATTACTGTTTGTTGTACTGTGTTTATTCAGATCACACAGAAACTTAAGCATGCATTCATGCAGGTCTCCAGTAACATGATCTTGTAGCTCAGCAGAATCTGCAGGAGCACAAACACCA
>NW_024676943.1:0-528 GCF_008729295.1 Plectropomus leopardus | reverse complement strand
GAAGACACCAAATATCAGATCTATCGTTACGCATTCATTTAACAAGGTCCCGTAAAAACACAAGAATTACCAGGCTGGATAGAGAGGCTTCTGACAGAGCTACGATGCGTCGGACTGACGGCAGCTTTTACTGGCGAATAAAAGTAAGGGGAGCGAAAAACGGTCTCACAGTTATTAAAACTTTTCTAATTTTGCAAATTTTATATGTCGGCGACTAAGCCGGCTGCAGAGGGTTAATCATTTCTTGAAAACAGAGGCATGCAGATGAATATAGCTGCGACCAGATAGCTGTAAAACACAGCGCGAAGCCTCACATTGTCAAAATACAAGGCAGAAAACAAAAACGAAAGAAATTAGAGCTGATCAGCCTGGTGGAGTTTTATTTGCACTTTAAATTGCTGCGTCGCGTGCTTCAGTTATGTATGTTGAATGAATATTTACATGTGCTGTCTAACTGTGACAAATTATAGATGATGAAAATGAAAAACAGGCATCAAACTGCATGAATCAATTCAGGGAAAAAGATTT
>NW_024676942.1:0-310 GCF_008729295.1 Plectropomus leopardus | reverse complement strand
CCCCTACCAGTGAGGAGTAAATTGGCAGAGGTAGTGGGTCTTGGAAGAATGGCAAAAAGTGTTTATACAGATCATATAGCGCACCAAGTTGAGTTGTATCGGAAAAAGGAGCATGATCAGAAAGAACAAGATGAGGAAATTTCAATCCGGGCCCTCAGCAGTTTTCAGACGTATGTTATTATTGTGGGGATTTCGGTCATTATGCTCGTGACTGCAATATACAAGGGGGGAGCCCAGTGAGAGGAGGCTTCAGAGGAGGCTTCAGAGGAGGATTTAGGGGACAATCATCAGGACAGCCATCACAGGGACC
>NW_024676941.1:0-231 GCF_008729295.1 Plectropomus leopardus | reverse complement strand
AAGAAAGCTGAAAGAAGATTAATTTACTCTTTGGGTACAAAAGAACCATTTGGTTTGAATGTTAAGTACAATTAAATTAGTTCGATGGTTTTTCTAACCCTGACCTAGTCACTGCCTACCCTGCCTCCCTCTGCTCCAGCCTGGCCCTAACTGTCTCAAGAACATTCCCTAAACACAACCTTTCCAACAAAAAAAAAAAAAAAAAAAAAAAAAAAAAAAAAAAAAAAAAAA
>NW_024676940.1:0-1376 GCF_008729295.1 Plectropomus leopardus | reverse complement strand
TGTAATAGACGTAAACTTACCTTCTACGCTGAATATTTCTAATGTTCAGCATGAAGATGCAGGACTCTACAGATGTTGTTTATACACTATAAAAGGCCTCTGGACCACTGAATGGAATTTAACAGTGTCTGAGAAACATGAAGGTATGTGCAGCACAACAGGAACTGTACATTTCAAAACTCAAACTGCAGACTACTCAAATGTATATACATCTGATTCTGTGCAGAGACCAGTCCATTGTGGCTTTTTCTATACATACTCATGGGTGTAATTGGATTGCTTCTGTGTGTCGTCACCTCAGCTGTCTGCCTCAACGGGTGAGTAATAGTTTTAAGCTTACAGATTTCTAAGTACAAATTAGTTTAATCTGGTGTAGAGCAGCTGTCCGTTGGGAACTAAGGTTTATCTGAGTATAAAGTGTCTCAGATATTGTGTCTATTCTCATTTAAAGTGCCAGTTCACCTAAATTACAATCACATTATAATTTGTGACTCCACCACTCCTCATGCTGTTAGGTTGGTTTTAAAGTCCCGTATTTAAGTTAAAGCAAAGAGAAATGGGATTTTCTTTGTAGTGCTCATTGCATTAGTCCCCTCCTGACCCTGGATACAGCAGTTAACACTTTTCCCACAAGGTTGAGCCAGTAGCCTTTATACAGCTCTACTTTAAGCAGTCCAGCTTGAGAACAGTTATTAAATGGACCTTGAAGTTAGGTTGTTTTTTTTTTTAAATTAAAAATAACATTAAAAACAAGAAAAGGGGCCCTTGAAACTCTGCATGGATTAAAATAAAATCTAAAAGGATCATGCAGACTTAAAATGTGTAATTTGGTGGCATAAACTTATACAAACAGCCACGATTGTTTTACTGAATTTGACATTTCCTTTGCATGGCACCTTCCGTTGATGTATTTTTGTGCACAGTGGAAGGTGTAAAGATGTGCGGAAGTGGTCAAGGGGAAGACATGCAAATGCAGTCAGCTGTCATTGAGGACACTAAGCTCATGTCCTTTGTATTTGGGGCAACAGAAGTTGAAGTCGAACTTAAGTCCTTAGCCTATATGGGGCACATGCACACTCTATATGGTGAGCCAGAGGTCGAATTGAAATGCGAATGAAAATTGAAAACAGCATATATTTAAAGAACTGACACTTGAGGCAATGGGATTCAACAAAATATTGCTTAACTATATGTTTTTCCAACAAATCATAAGTACGCATAAATGTTAGTAAATGTAACCCTATAATTCTTATCACTACAGTAAAAAAAAAAGACTTAGGAACATTACAATATTTCTGTGGATCTTTGTGTTGCAGTGTGACTGACAGAATAACATACTGTGCTATTCTATTTGAGAGCACAGTATGTTATATATC
>NW_024676939.1:0-244 GCF_008729295.1 Plectropomus leopardus | reverse complement strand
ATACTATAGCTCAGGTAAAAATGCTCAAAAAAGTCATCTCTCCAAATGCTGAAAAAAGTCCTAGTTCACCATGTTGAGGCAGTTTATAGTATAACCTGTTGAAAAAGTGGTCCAAAAAGTCAATATTTTGAGCGTTTTAAACCAAAGTACAGTATGGCAAAAAGCCATAAAAGTCATAAACCGCAAAAAAAATCGTCTTTGGGTAATTTTTTACGACATACTTCTGTATACTATGACGTTTCTG
>NW_024676938.1:0-279 GCF_008729295.1 Plectropomus leopardus | reverse complement strand
TCTTTTTTAAATCATTGTTGTTTTATTTAATTATTAGATTTTTTTATTATATTAAGGTGAATTATAATTACTTTCAGGTAATTTTTGGGCCTTTTTTTTTTGGTAAGTTGGTCATTGCATTCTTCCCATGTTTTTGAAAAAAATCAAGTCAATTTGCTCCAGGTTCAAAGGGTTAGACACCATACAGAGAAGTCACCAATAGTGTATGCTGTCTATGCATTTGACATTATTTCCCTTTATTTACATGATGCCACTAGCAACACATGATGTTGGATTTAT
>NW_024676937.1:0-204 GCF_008729295.1 Plectropomus leopardus | reverse complement strand
CTGCCCCTCTCTCTAACAGCCTCGTGCGAGGAGGCTGAGATGGAGACAGAGGAACCGGGGGAGCAGCTGGAACGCCACGAGCCATCTGCTTCTGGCCCGCTGCAAGGAGGGAGGAGGGAGGAGCAGGAGTCATAATACAGACCTTGCGACTGCTACTTAGGTGTGCAGGCAACACTCTGAGTTGGTCAGACCTACTTTAAACAT
>NW_024676936.1:0-457 GCF_008729295.1 Plectropomus leopardus | reverse complement strand
GCCCTCTTGGGAGCCAAAACTCACTAAAGTGTCCTATTGGGTGGCAAAAGCACACGCTTAAGTGCCCTCCTGGTTGGCAAAATACACGAAATTGCCCTCTTGGATGGAAAAAACACTCAACTGCCCTCTTGGGAACCCAAAAGGTGTGCTAAAGTGCCCTCTTGGAAGCCAAAATGCGTGCTAAAGTGCCCCCTGGGAGCCAAAACGCGCATTAAAGTGCCCTCTTGGGAGCCAAAACGCGTGCTCAAGTGCCCTCTTGGACGCCAAAACGCGTGTTAAAATGCCCTCTTGGACGCCAAAACTCACTAAAGTGTCCTATTGGGTGGCAAAAGCACACACTAATGTGCCCTCCTGGTTGGCAAAATACACTAAAATGCCCTCTTGGATGGAAAAAACACTCAACTGCCCTATTGGGTGGAAAAACAAACTAAACTGCTGCTGTTGGATGGACAATATT
>NW_024676935.1:0-249 GCF_008729295.1 Plectropomus leopardus | reverse complement strand
GATCTTTGCCACAAAGTATCCCGCTTCAGCAGAATAGGGGATGCTCTCACTGTTAACGGAGCCGTGCTCAGAATAGGGCGCGAGAATGGTTGGATTATTGTCATTTTCATCCAGAATTAAAACGTTGACAGTCACGTTGCTGCTGAGCGGAGGAACACCAGAGTCTGTGGCCTGAACTTTAAACTGAAATGTTTTTATTTCCTCATAGTTAAAAGACTGCAGGCTGACTATATCTCCAGTCTCTGAGTT
>NW_024676934.1:0-234 GCF_008729295.1 Plectropomus leopardus | reverse complement strand
GTGTCATGTTTTTTTTTTTGGGTGTCTACATATTTTTGGCATTTGATTACTGTTATGCACAGGCAAGTGGTCATTTTTGCTGCTAGAGGGTTAAATGATGACGCTCGCCTGTGGCTGTTTTAAAGGTGGAGTGTTGGTGCGGTGCTGTCCGTGGTGCTGAAACAGGATGGCGGTACAGTTAGACGGACGTCATTTAGCCTGCTTGTTCTTCGTGGTTCTAAATGAAAATTCTAC
>NW_024676933.1:0-327 GCF_008729295.1 Plectropomus leopardus | reverse complement strand
TCCCTGGACAGCCTGGAGGACCTGCAGTGGCTCAGTCCACCACTGTGAACGTCATCAATGAGCCCCCCAAGGACCACATCATCTGGTTCCTCTGCAACTTTCTCCACTCAAACCTCTTCTGCCTCGGACTGGCGGCCCTCATCTTCTCCATCAAGGTGTTTTTCTGTCATGGGGAATCTTCTGTCATTGCGTGTCCAAGAATACTGAAAAAAAAACAAAAAACACATTTTAGCACAGCAGTTCTTACAAAGGATAGCCAGGATTAGTGGAAAATAAAGTAGGTTTAACCAAGTTGTTGGCTGATTAAGACACAGACCTCCCTTAGAC
>NW_024676932.1:0-418 GCF_008729295.1 Plectropomus leopardus | reverse complement strand
TGTGTTTGTTTGTGTGTCTGTGTGTTTGTGTGTGTGTGTGTGTGTGTTTGTTTGTGTGTGTATCTGTGTGTGCGTGTGTGTGTGTGTATGTCTGTGTGTGTGTTTGTTTGTGTGTGTGTGTATGTCTGTGTGTGTGCGTGTGTGTGTGTGTATGTCTGTGTGTGTGTTTGTTTGTGTGTGTGTGTTTGTCTGTGTGTGTGTATGTCTGTGTGTGTGCGTGTGTGTGTGTGTATGTCTGTGTGTGTGTTTGTTTGTGTGTCTGTGTGTTTGTGTGTGTGTGTGTGTCTCCTCAGGATCACTGACAGATTTTGGGCAGATGTTTCAGTAGAAGCTTTAATTTGTGTCTTTGGGTTTTTTCCAGGAAGTGCGCCGTGCGTTGATGCAAAATGTTTATAGTGGCTGAAAGATGAATCGCAGC
>NW_024676931.1:0-214 GCF_008729295.1 Plectropomus leopardus | reverse complement strand
TTTTTTGCTTGTTTTTGCTTTTGTTTTGTTTTTGTTTTGTTTTTTTTTGTTTTTTGTTTGTTTTTTGCTTTTGTTTTGTTTTTGTTTTGTTTTTTGTTTATTTTAGTTTTTTGTTTTTTGCTTGTTTTTGCTTTTGTTTTGTTTTTGTTTTGTTTTTTGTTTATTTGTTTGTTTTTGTTTTGTTTTTATTTATTTTAGTTTTTTGTTTTTGTTT
>NW_024676930.1:0-269 GCF_008729295.1 Plectropomus leopardus | reverse complement strand
ATCATATCCCTTAAATCATTTTCATTGCATCAAATTGTATCCAGCACTCTATGTTCTTTATTATTCCAGGCTCCGAAAAGTAAAATTTATTAGTTTTTAAATTTTTAAAATTGATATTTGGAGTCCAAGTAACGGTACAACATTGCCCCCAAAATATTGCAATGCTATGCTGTTAAATCAAATACTGTAAAAAAAAAAAAAAAAAAAGAGAGACAAAGAGTTATTAATGTAAACATTAATAACTCTGTTGTTATTCCATTTTTGATGAT
>NW_024676929.1:0-1133 GCF_008729295.1 Plectropomus leopardus | reverse complement strand
GCTCATTATTTATTTTTATAGGTATCTATTTATTTATTTATTATATATGGAATTGAGTACTTGATGCTATTTATTGCACCTTGACCTGAGTACTGCAATAACTTCTTTTCATGTTTTTTGTGGTCAAAATGACAATAAAGTGTTACATCCAGGCAGAGCAGCTGCGAAGCTACAGAACACTGATTGAGACAAACAAACAACAACAGTTGTTTAATATCGAGACATCCAAGTGTTTCCAGCAGAATTTGTGCCTACAAATGTAGGTGTTTTGAGCCTCACATTGAGGTGTTTCCAGAAACATCTCTGCCTCTAAATGTGGGTGTTTTTTAGCAACACTTTTCCAGCGCTGTTTGGGTCCCAAACATGAGTGTGATTCTAGAGTCGTCACTGTGTTTCCATCAGAATTTGTGTCCCCAAATGTGGGTGTTTTTAGCAACACATGGAAACTTTTCAAAATGCATTTCTGCCTCCAAACGTCGATGTTTTCAGCCCGATCTCATTCCAAACCTGTCAAATACATTAGCGCTTTCGGTACACACCCAAAGGTGGGTGTTATTTTATTGAGTCATCACTTTGTGCCTACAAATGTGAGTGCTTTTAGCGACACATTGAAGCGTTTCCAGCGGGGTTTCTGCCTCCAAACATGGGTGTTTTTACCACAACAGGACAAGAGGACAAAGGGACACTTAGAGTGGTTTCCAGTGACATTTCTGCTTCCAAACGTGTGTTATTTTACAGAGTTGTTTTTAAATTTCCAGCCACATTTGTGCCATAGTATGTCGGAGTTTTAGGCCCAAAATAATCTTTTTTCAAATTATAATCAAGTGGTTTTGTGCCTAGACATAACCACACAGCAATGTTGAAACCTTTAAGGAGCGATCGCACGCATCAGACCGCCAAAAATGCCCTGGAAGTGCCTCTGGAAAAACTGCTGGGAGTTCCTGCAGCAGGGCTGCGTGCACATACCATGGGCGCGCACGGCCAAATATGACACTGATGAGCAGTACAACTTCGCACCATGAGCAGAAAACTTGAAAGTATTGCAACTTTTATGGACGCCCAAAAAACGCCAGAAGAACATGTTGCGCTGTAGCAAGAGAGACGCTGTGTACCATAGGGAAACTGTGGTTTTG
>NW_024676928.1:0-215 GCF_008729295.1 Plectropomus leopardus | reverse complement strand
GTGTGAGCCTCCCCACCGTGGGAGCCACGGAACACCTCTTTTTGACTACGACCTCAGATCAGACGAGACAACCCGCTGAATTTAAGCATATTACTAAGCGGAGGAAAAGAAACTAACCAGGATTCCCTCAGTAGCGGCGAGCGAAGAGGGAAGAGCCCAGCGCCGAATCCCCGTCCGACGGGCGGATCGGGGAAATGTGGCGTACGGAAGACCGC
>NW_024676927.1:0-295 GCF_008729295.1 Plectropomus leopardus | reverse complement strand
CTTCTTAGTTTTAACTTTCCCTTTCATTAGGTTTCAGCACCAATACATTTTAGATTTAGGAAAAGAACATGGTTTGGTTTAAGGTAAGTATGTTTGTTACTAACACATTATTAAAATAACTTATTGACTTTTTGTTTTACATGAGACATGAACCCCAGTCACCTGGTTGAAAGTCCTGTGTTTGTTTGACCCGTTCATCACCTAGACCTTCCTGAAGCGGACTTTCTTGCTCCTAATGCTAACGTTACGTCATCTGAATTCCTCCGTTGCTGCATAACAATAAGTCCAGGCATTA
>NW_024676926.1:0-239 GCF_008729295.1 Plectropomus leopardus | reverse complement strand
AGGAAAAGGATGATGAGGAGAATGTTACTCTACAGATGCTCTCATTAGTGATGCTTTGACTGGCGATCAGCAGGCAGAGCTGTCAGTGATTGGAGACGAGCAGACGCAAGATATTTTTTCATTCGACCGAAACTTACCTGTTGTTTGCTGTCCTCTCTGATTACAGAAGCATTTATAAAGCAAAAAAAAAACAAAAATTTTAAAAAAGAGGCGTCAACACTTGAAGTCAAGTCTCTCTG
>NW_024676924.1:0-203 GCF_008729295.1 Plectropomus leopardus | reverse complement strand
TGTGGTGAGGACACAGCCTCTATACATGGGGCGCCTGCTCTATCCACAGAGTTATGTAAAAGACCAGATGGCATATGTTGGCAGCTAACTCCATGTCTGGCTATAACACCACAAGAGGTAATGTATAGCTGCCACAAAGAAGGTGAAAAGGGTAGAGTCTAAAATTAAGGCACGTCCAGATGACCCTCAAGTGGAAGTGTGGT
>NW_024676923.1:0-244 GCF_008729295.1 Plectropomus leopardus | reverse complement strand
TAGCAGGTCCCTGTAAAGCTGAGGGGCCTTGGTGACAAAAACCCGGTCACCTTTAGTTTTAAACCTTGGCTTTGGAACGGTCAGAGGGGCCCCACCTAAGGATCAAAGGCTGCAAACTGGCTCATAAGGGGTTGACATTGCTGTTATTTTTTGTTATGTGGCCAAACCCAGAAGAGCTTTAAAAGTGATCGGTAAAATCTTAAAATCAATTCTATAAATTAACAGGAGGCCAATGAAGTGAAGC
>NW_024676922.1:0-315 GCF_008729295.1 Plectropomus leopardus | reverse complement strand
CAGTCCAACCACTGGTCCTCAGTGTGTGAAGCTGACTTTGACCAGCAGGATGCAGAGGTGGTCTGTCGGGAGCTCGGCTGTGGGTCTCCTTTACTCTACCAGGGGGCGCTCTATGGTGAAGTGGAGGCTCCAATGTGGTCTGAAGAGTTCCAGTGTGGAGGCCATGAGTCTGCTCTCATGGACTGTGCAATCTCAGGTCCAGCTAGAAACACCTGCTCACCTGGCAAAGCTGTTGGACTCACCTGTTTAGGTAGAAGAGAAGCTGCAGCTTTGATATGGTTGTTTCTGTTGTAATGAAACTCAAGTTATCCTTCT
>NW_024676921.1:0-384 GCF_008729295.1 Plectropomus leopardus | reverse complement strand
TGGAACAACAAATATACTAAATTTGGAACAACAAATATACTAAATTTGGAACATCATTACTAAATTTGCAACATCATTACTTAATTTCGAACATCATTACTAAATTTGGAACAGCATTACTTAATTTGGAACAAAAATATTTTTAAATTGTAACATCATTACTAAAATTGGAACAACAAATATACTAAATTTGGAACATCATTACTAAATTTGGAACAGCATTACTAAAATTGGAACAAAAGCACTGAAACTGAAGTAAAAATGTACTTTAGTTGTGTGATTGGTTCCACTGTTGAAACAAATAAAGTCAGGCTCCTCAGATGATGGAGATGAGCAGTTGATGATGGAGGTAGCTGCTGCTGAGCAGGAGGTAGCTGCTGCTGC
>NW_024676920.1:0-338 GCF_008729295.1 Plectropomus leopardus | reverse complement strand
AAAAGAGACATTAATTGAATCCAATGTTTCTTTTGTCCGTTTCAGAATAAACTGGTATGGGTATTGATTTGCATGTAAAAATCAGAAACAGGTTTATAATGCAGAACACATCACAATCTTTGAAATCAGCCTTCCTTACTCCAAACAGCCGACAAGTTTATCTCAAAAGTAGTATTGTCAAAAAAGAAAAAAAAAACAATTTATCAAAACGTTTCAATTCTGAATATATGAAATGGTTTCAATAGCCTTGCTCTTTTAATACAAATTTTAACTTGTATGGCCTCAATGCTGTTTTTTTCCCAATTATAATCAGATGTGCTATTTAAAACCGATATTTT
>NW_024676919.1:0-200 GCF_008729295.1 Plectropomus leopardus | reverse complement strand
TCCTAACAAAGCGTTTCTGCAGCACTAAAATTTTATAAAGAGTAGTCAGGAAAGTACTTGCCCAAACTATATTACAATATGAGAGATATGGATAAATCAAACTATAATAAAGAATTAGAAGACAGTCTGTGGTAACAAGATGACTGATCCTCGTTATTATACCAAGAGATTTATGAATTTTTTTACTAACCCAATCAGTT
>NW_024676918.1:0-1048 GCF_008729295.1 Plectropomus leopardus | reverse complement strand
TTGAAAGAAATCAAACCCATTTGCTCATGTTTTATAATGGTATCTTGTCTTCAAGGCTTCACTAAAAATCCCTTTTAAAACATAACAAAGTCGGTTTGGGGTTGCTTATAAAAATCCACAAAGCTCATACTAATAACCAGTTTTAATCAGGGCTATATCCTCTGTTGGTGTTCTTAAAAGGTAAATACCACTTGAGGTGCAAAAACATTTTGTTTTATAATTTAAGTGAACCGACCTTTCAAAGGGCACCATCCACCTCTTCACTCTTGGCTTTACCGCCCTCTGTGTATTTGTTTTTAAGCAGCAGGAAATAAAGAGTGTTGCTCGCAGCCCGAGGCGGTGGTTAAATCCTGCTGAACATGCGTCAGAGGTCATGACATAAAGCATATTATAATGTAACACTGGTCTCATGTTGCAGTGAGAATCTAACCTCAGATTTATGAGGGCATGGTGTGAATCTTTTGGCTCCGTGTTGCAACTAAAGCAGGAGCTGACGTTGACACAGATTAACAGGCGGACAAACATAAAGAGCCTCGGGCTGTTAAAAAAACACATAACACAACCCACGTTAGCTTCATGGCTAATGTCTCCTTCTTACAAAGAAAGACATAAGTCTTAGCAGGCCATGAAGTTGTTGAATAAGCTACCAAACATTAGAAAAGTATCCTGCTGAAGTCAGTTTGCTGGTTAGCTAGTCAGCTGTAGCATGTGAAACATCTTAACCCCTTAAAACCTGGTTTGACATCAGTTTTCTTGTCCTGCGCTGAACTGCCTTTATTTTCCCCTTTAAAAACTTGATTGTTATGTTTTCTTTTTTAAAAATGATTTTTGAAAAGGCAATAAGCAACTTAGTAAGAAATGTCCCACAAAGAGAAATGACAAAAAAAGAAAATTACCTACAGTTTGGTTATAAAAATATCAAAAAAGAGAAATATTTCTAGAAAGTATGTGATAATTTGATATTTGAAATTACGTTACAGAAAAAAAAAAATTTCACATGTATTCTTTTTTCCCCCATTTTAGCATTTTTTAGTTACTTTCTTGTTTG
>NW_024676917.1:0-3373 GCF_008729295.1 Plectropomus leopardus | reverse complement strand
TGTGTCATTGTGGTTACTTTGTGTCTGTTTGTAGTAGTTTGGGCGTCCTCGAGGTAGTTTTGTGTCTTGTAGTCATTTGTGTGGCACCTTGTGGTTGTTTTTGTCTCTTTGTAGCCATTTAGTGTCCCTTTTTGTTTGTTTTATCCTGTTAGTGGACATTTTCAGTAGCCCCTGGTTGGTACACAATTTGCATGTCAGGGGTCCCCCTGACACTTTGGGCCCCTGGGCCCGTTCAGTAATCCATGCATGATCCTTAAAATAATTATTTTTAAAATTCTATAGGTTTTTTTTTTTGTTGTAGTGTTTCATTATCACTGACAATAAAAACACATATATGTGAATAACAGCCAGACAGACTGGGAAAGACAAAGCAGGTGTTGGATGTTCAGTTTTAGTGGGTAAATGAAACTTGGCAGGCAGTCCGCGGAGCTTTTGGTCTTTGGTTTCTAATAAGCAAAGTTTAGTTTATGCATCTATTTTTATTGAGAGTTTATCTTTATTCCTTGAATATTATTCTTGGTAATCAGTTATTTAAATAATGAACCAGTGACTAACATCGTTGTCAAGGTAACACAAGAAATAGGCCTGTTGTCACTTTGGAAACAATGCTGAGTTTGTAGGCCTTTGTGTACAAATATAACATTGATCTAAATACGATACACTCCAAACCGCTAGATTGCCTAAATAAAGGTCTCAGCGTTTGGCAGATCCTAAGATAGGAAACACAAAAGGACAAAATGCAACCATTAGCCGTTTTTCTAATAGTAACAGACATCAGGATTTAATAACATTAATAATTCATGACATCTGCCAGCATTAGGGTGCCACTTTACGTTCAAGATAAATCAATAACGCCCTGCTGCACCTTTCCTCCACTGCAGCTGAAACCACGACGCGCGTGCGTTTCAGTTGACGGAAACAAACGGAGTGGGCGTGAAGCGGTAACCGGAGAAAATATCCGGGCTTTCTGGGAATGTGAAGGGAGGGCTCGAGCGCAAAGAGCAGGGAAATGAAAAGGCAAAGACGGAAGAAGAGTCATTTCGCCTTCAAAGTTAAAGGGTTAGTTGGGCCCACATCACATTTTCTGCTCACACAGACCGTCCAAAGAGACTAAATAGGTTCGAATTATGAGATAGCTTAAGTCAAAATGCTCATATGCAAGTCAAAGTCCTGAGATATTAAGGCAAAATTCAGATTTCACAATCAAATTTTAATTCACAATTCATGCTCTCCATCTCTCTCTCTCTGCGTGTATGCTTTTATTTATTTTTTACATAGTTTATTTAATTTTGTTTTATTTTACAATATTTTTCATGGCATAGTTATTATTATCATCATCATCATCATTGCTATTATTATGAGGAGTAGTAGTAGGCTAGTAGTAGTTGTAGTAGTAGTAATAGTTTTGTTAGTTGCAGTTTTGTATATTTAACTTGGCAGGTCATGGTTGATCTGTTTTTTTTTTTTATAATGTACAACAATTTATGACAACTTAACATCATTTTTATACTTCTGGTGAGCTTTCATATCATTCCCAATGAAAATTCTTATTTTTTTGAATTAGTACTAATATTTCTATGAATATAGCGTTGTTTTAGTAGCCTTTATTACTGTAGAGTCAATATTGACATAACACTACAGAATATTTTATTTCATATTATTTTATTTTACAATATAATTTAATGAAAAAAACATTGTGAGTAATATTATTATTTTAAAAAATCATGACTTATTAGGTCATGGTTCATCTAAAAATAAACTTTTTTTTTATTATTATCACATACAATAACTTACAAGACCTAAACTCATCATTTTAATACTTCTGATTTGCCTCCACATAATTCCTGATGAGCAGTTGGTTTTTATTTTGCATGTTAAACCGGAAGTCTCTTCCCTCACTCGGGCTCGTGCGGGCTTGACGGGCCGTCGGAGCGGGACTCTGGACACACAGCTGACAGTTGGGACAACTGGGTTAGTTAGTTATCTGTTCACTTTCGGTTTGGAGTTAAGTTATCGGTCGGCTTACATTCACAGTTCACCGCTCCGAGAGGACAAATTCTTTATGACTCCAGCAAAAAGACGGAGCCGTAACCATGCTGAAAATACCCACAGCGACACTTTGTCTTTGTTTGTTGACTGTGTTGGACACAACTGTTTTCTTGGGGACTTGCTCACTGGCTAAAGGTTTCGGTAAGTAGCTACCTCAAGCTCGGACACCTAACTTTCATTTCTGTGTCACTGCTTTCTATTTTCAGCTATGACGAAGCTGTTTCGGCCATTCAGTTTAACTTCGTCAACAGAAGCGCGACATTAGTTCGCGGACAATAGCTCCAAACCTGCGGGACTACAATAACTGAGGGCAAATGCACAAAAAAAAACAGCTCTTATTTTAACTAGGCAAGTTAGTAATTTGACTTTGCTCCCATCCCCTTTGTGAGTTTGATGTCGCACCATAATCTGACAGGTCAAACAAATTGCATACTCATCCCTCCCTCCCCCAGTATCTCCGTGTTAGTCATGTGTGCATCTCTTCAGCTTTCTCATTATGAAGGCTGAGCTACCAGAGTTTGATGAAACCTGACTGTCTCCAATACTACACTCCGAAGCTGTGATATGATTTTGTTTACTGTTTTAGAGCGTGTGTGTGGTCAGACTTTAAGTGTGCAAACAGGTTATTTGTTTCCCTCCTGTTTTGCTGTGTATGTATTTCCTGTACACTCTCTCTGGATAGTTTGTGCAGATAATTTGATATCTTCTGTAAAAATGTCTTCCCAAACGGGAAAAGACTATTGCACACTGCCATGGATATCTTTATTTTTATCTTATATGTTGGCCTAAAAGTAGTAAAATTGAAATAAAATGAGTCCAAACTAATTTTGAAATCAGCTTTATAAAACACCCATCAAGTGTGAGGGTTTTTTAATATATAAATACTGTGCATAATTACTGTAAATAGTAATAATAATGATAATAATAAAGTAGATCTACAAGCAGAAATAAGAGGCAATGCAACAACAGAAAGCCAAACGATCTTACTTGAACACAAGTGACAAAAAACTAGTTTAGAGTTAGGATCAAATTGAAATGAGCTGAAAAATGATGCAAGATGCAGGACACAAAATGCCAATATAAAGTAATACAAACAAAAAGACCAAAAACAACAAGCAATAAAAGCACAAAAAGGAAATAATTTTCCCAGTGTTTTACATTTTGTTCAAGTCTTAGCCTTAAGATATATTATATTTCAAGGTTTATCTCCATCCATTTCTTTGTGATGGCTTTCTTATATATAAATATATATCTATCGATGTTAATTGTTGTACATATTTTTGGTTACCTTATTAAATATTAACTTTCAAAATGTACCACAAAA
>NW_024676916.1:0-346 GCF_008729295.1 Plectropomus leopardus | reverse complement strand
GTATTTAATGGCATTATAACCCTAACCCCTAACCTACAGGCTGACCATTGAGGTCTACAGTTAACTCATTTGGGGATTGTCAGCATAAATGCTGATACTTCCCCAGGAAAGTGAATTTAGCTTTGCTAAAGTAGTGAGGTTATTCAATGAAGTAAAGAAATACTCTGGGGTGAAATACAGCTTAATTTACCTTAAATCACACCTACAGATCCTGGGGTCATAAGAAAGGATTCCACAGACCAGTCTGCAGTGTTAGGCCAAAAAAAAATTGTATTTATTCATTTTTTAATTTTTTTTTTCCCAGACGGCTCCTGTCGCGAGCAATCTATGTGCTGCATTTGCAGCG
>NW_024676915.1:0-572 GCF_008729295.1 Plectropomus leopardus | reverse complement strand
TCGGCTGCAGCCCTTCAGGCCAACCGGTGCAGTCTCGGAAAACACCTCTCTGTTGGGTTTCCACCAGCAGGTGTGTAGGTTGCTGTCTGACGCCCGACAGCTTCCCGCACCCCACTGGTGACTACCCGCAGTACCTAAAACAAAGCATTTGTTTTGGTATGCGAGGCTGCTTGCAAAGACAGGCACCGGCAACCTTCGGACTGCTGCTTTTAGCAGCTGCCTCCACAATGGAGGTACTGAACATGGACCACATGGATTCCATGTTCACATCCTCCCCCGGGATGCAGGGGAAAAAGCCCTTCTGGAGGATTTGATGATGCCAGGGGTCAGCACGCCCAGGGCACACTCCCGCTCATGCTGCCCAGCTGCCCAGCCCTGATTCCGACCTTGTTGGCCATTGGCCCACTGGGTAGTGACAGCACGTTACTTAATCGGGGTAAGCCCGACTGGGCCTTATTGCCCTTCAGCTAATCCCGAAACATACTGCGGAAGTAGAGAAGCGTCTTACCTACCTTTGAAGCTGATGCTGCTGAAGCTGATTGAGCATTTTCCTCCCTCCTGTCAGGTTTATC
>NW_024676914.1:0-248 GCF_008729295.1 Plectropomus leopardus | reverse complement strand
ATTACTGGCTAGATACAATAGTTTTCAGTACGGAGATCTACTTTTCCGAACATTTTTTAATGTATAATACAGAGATCATTATTATGTTGTAGACTTACTCATTACAGACTTTTAACAGCTGGTATTATAAATCATTTGATATTAGTTCTTGGTTCATAGAATTAAACAATAAATCAGAAACAGATATTGAGAGAGCTGGGTGCAGGGAGAGTGTTTGTGAGTCCCCACTGTTTTTATGGTGTGAGGTT
>NW_024676913.1:0-299 GCF_008729295.1 Plectropomus leopardus | reverse complement strand
TCAGTTTGAATTTTATCATACATCCACACAGAAACGAATTCTGGTGAGTTTGTTTGTGTCAAAGTCAGAGAGCCGTGTCTCTCTGCAGTCAGAGGTTTTTGTACGGCGGCTCAATGACTTTGTATCACTGTGGTTGACTTTTGGTGGAGGAACCAGACTGGATGTTGGAAGTAAGTCAAACTTTATTTAAACTGGGTTTATCACAAAAACTGTTTCTGTATTTATAATCAACACCCTTGACATTCCATAATTATGCAGAATTTTACAGAAATATTTTGCACTTAAAGTCAATAATTGCC
>NW_024676912.1:0-232 GCF_008729295.1 Plectropomus leopardus | reverse complement strand
TGTGTGTGTGTGTGTGTGTGTGTGATTGTTTATGCATGTGTGAGCATTTCTTAATGACTAATCTGCTGCTGTGTTTGCGTGTCGCAGCATCAGACAGCGAACATTAAATCGACCTTAAAGGAGCAGTCCGACTATTATTTATAAACCTCCTGCTCTCTGCGGGCGTTAGCTTAGCTTAGCTTAGCTTAGCTTAGCTTAGCTTAGCTTAGCACAAAGAGTGAAGGCAGGGGGA
>NW_024676911.1:0-206 GCF_008729295.1 Plectropomus leopardus | reverse complement strand
GGCCTCTAGCAGCCGTTATAATTATGGCTCAGAGACCCATAATGTCCACAGAGGATGGATAGACGGGACAACAAAACGCATACTTTAACACAGGAGACGAGTGCTTGTTTCCTGTTTCCATCCGACAGTAAACATCGGTTTCTTTAACCATGACTGTGGCAACTAACCTGAAACATATCGTTATTTGAACCCAAACAAGATTTTTC
>NW_024676910.1:0-218 GCF_008729295.1 Plectropomus leopardus | reverse complement strand
ATTACTTTATAGAAATCTGTTTTCAATTTGACATTAAAGAGTTTTTTTCCAGTAAATTTTTGTGTTAAAAAAGCTAAATTTTATTGACCATGATTGATTTATGAAAGCAATGAAAGGGTAAAACATCAAAGGGGGTGAATACTTATGATAGGCACTGTATGTTACACCAATTCAACTGAATAAATTTAACCCCAATAACCCTGACTCGTGCTACAAAT
>NW_024676909.1:0-207 GCF_008729295.1 Plectropomus leopardus | reverse complement strand
ATGATTATACTGTTAAATTGATCAATTTCATTTTTATTTTAATCTCTTTTAGCTCATTAAATAATATTCCATGAGTCCACATTACAACCATTAAAGCATACAATAGTTATAGCAGAAATAGTATAGTACAGCAATAGTACAATTTGACACAGAATTGCTGACACACACACACACACACACACACACACACACACACACACACACACA
>NW_024676908.1:0-294 GCF_008729295.1 Plectropomus leopardus | reverse complement strand
TTTAGATTTTCAGAAATCTGAGACTTCAGTCCTCTGTGTCATCACAACATGACCTCATGTAACCTTATATGCCGTGCAAACCTGGTATTTCCCTAAAATAACACGCGGGTATTTCCTCGTACTGGCTGCAGATCGCTGTTTGCATAATCCTGCAGACATTTATTGATCTGAAATAAAATCCATAACAGCTTCAACATTTATGTTTTTCTGCAGAAAGTTTCCATCTTCTGTTTCATCGTGTTGTTGATGTAATCACGTCACTACACACACGCTGGCTCTGCTCAGAAAAATGAG
>NW_024676907.1:0-280 GCF_008729295.1 Plectropomus leopardus | reverse complement strand
GAGGCATGCAGATGAATATAGCTGTAAAACACAGCGCGAAGCCTCACGTTGTCAAATTCAAGACAGAAAACAAAAACGAAGGAAATTATACTTTGAAGAACAGTGAAGCAGACTCTTGTTTACAGTCAACCAGAGCTGATCAGCCTGGTGGAGTTTTATTTGCACTTTAAATTGCTGCGTCGCGTGCTTTAGTTATGTGTTATGTTGAATGAATATTTACATGTGCTGTCTAACTGTGACAAATTATAGATGATAAAAATGAAAAACAGGCATCAAACTG
>NW_024676906.1:0-1083 GCF_008729295.1 Plectropomus leopardus | reverse complement strand
GTTCTGTAAATTCAATTAAAAAATGGTTGAAAAATAACCATACCTTACTTCACATACCTTACTTCACTACTATCACATTTGTTTATTTTTCTTTTTTTTGTTTGGAACGTATGTACAAAAAATCCCTCAATAAAACAACTGCCTCATGTGACAACACTTGAGTTAAATACAAAAGACTCAAAATATTAAAACTAAAATTCTAAACATCAAAGCATTAGAGAACAATAATTTCAAGTGTTACAGGTATCTGTATTCACAACTTTCCCCTCCTTCACTTATGCCTAAATCAAGTTGTGAGTAGTGTTGGAAATTAGCACCTGCCACCAGCCAAATGCTGGTAAAATATGCTGCTGCTGTAAGTGGCTGCTAAAATTTCCTTCACTTACAAGCCAAAAAAACAATTGTTATCTATTGAGTGGCTTGTATATTTTGGAATTCACAGCAGCAGGTGGGCAAAAAAAGTTATTTTCCAACCTAGCTTGCCAGAAAGCTGCATTAACAAGAACATGATGAGATCATACGAGAATTCGGCCCCAGTGCCTCAGTGGTCGAAACCGTATTGCCAAATTTCTGTCTGTGGATACATTTATACCATTGATAGTATTTGCCATCATATTGCCTCACCCTCTTGTCAGTCATGATTAAAATCAGTGATTCTATCTCCAAAGTCAGAGACTTCACAGTGGCTCCATTTAAGGTCAAGGTGATATGGAGAAAATCAAATATGTCAATATTTTTGACCAAATGCTACAGTATCAATACTGTGATGATTTTATAGAGTTGACTATTGGTGTTTTCACAGAATATTTACCCAATGAGAGTTTTGATAATCATTGGTAATGTGGGTATAATGACTATGTCAGTAAAGGCAAATTATAGAACAGCTGAAACAGTTAAATAAGTTCAGAAAATAACATCAATTTATTGTAATGCAGCCTATAAAATTAAGAAAAGACTTACAATATAACGATATTCAAAATTGAAAATGATATCTAGTCTCATATGACATATTGCCCAGCCCTACTCCCTGGCTCACAGGAACCTGGTCCATGGTTCATCTGTTGGTCCTGTCCTTTTTTTTTT
>NW_024676905.1:0-361 GCF_008729295.1 Plectropomus leopardus | reverse complement strand
CAATTAAATAGTTTAAACTACAAATAACATACGCTCATTTTATTTCTTGATGAATAGAGATTGCAAGGGGTTTTTAAAACTTTTTCTGACCCATCTGAGTGCACCTTAATGAGCCGCAGACTATTTAACATCAGATTTTTCCAGCCTGAAAATTAATTTTAAACCAGATTGAAGGAAAAACTTCATTTTTCTGTGTATGTGTGGTCAGTTTGTTGAAATTTACAAGGAAGCAAAGTGAATTTTTTAAAAAAGGATTTTAAGGCATCCAAAGGCTGACTGAACCGGATTTTAAGATCCCTGGGTAAGAAAAAGCTGACTTACCCTCCCGTGGCTTCACCTGCTCTCCTCACACCACGAACAC
>NW_024676904.1:0-252 GCF_008729295.1 Plectropomus leopardus | reverse complement strand
GCTTCTCAAAAAACAAAGTGTGTGTGTGTGTGTGTGTGTGTGTGTGTGTGTGTTAATTCATCAAAATTAACCAGAACAGCTTTTGGGTTTCCTGGTTTTGAAAAAAAAAAAATCTTTTGGCCCGTGTTTACACCTACTACTTTATAATACTGCAATGGTTGTTTGTAAAATATTAATAAATGCTTGTTAATCAATTGATTTTGATCCAGATAATCCACAACAGCTGTTAGACCATCATCTGTGTCAAAACAG
>NW_024676903.1:0-284 GCF_008729295.1 Plectropomus leopardus | reverse complement strand
TGTTTCCCAAGCCTCTACTTGAGTACCATGTTTCCTGCAGATCTCTCACTGCTGCAACACAGTCAAATTAAATGATCATAACAATTGATCATTTCAGTCAGCTGTGTTGCAGGACAAGTGGGACTCAAGCAGAGGTTTGGGAAACACTGATTTAGAGCCTTCAATTGCATCTAGGATAAAGTTTATTAAGTATTAAAACTCCTCTGCTAATTATTCTCAACCAGACTTGTTATAGATGGTTTCTGTTTGCCTTAAATCATATAGATGTGTTTATGTGTGTCATC
>NW_024676902.1:0-252 GCF_008729295.1 Plectropomus leopardus | reverse complement strand
TATTAATTATAGGAAAAATAACAACATCATTCAATAAATACACTACTGATTCATCAATTCACATTAACTGCTACCTCCATTAAGAGTCTTTTACTGTAGTCAGTGTACAGTAAATCAGGTGATCATGCAAAAATGGCTAATTTGTTGACAGTTGAGCATACCATTCAATTGTTGAGAAAAAGTAAAGTGAAAAAAAAAAGTAAGTAAAAGTTTGTCGGGTTAAAATTGAGCTCTTTTTTCCCACCAAGATGC
>NW_024676901.1:0-608 GCF_008729295.1 Plectropomus leopardus | reverse complement strand
TGAGATTTTCAAGAAATTTTTATACAAAACTTCAAAAACACAAACTTGTGTAAGGCCATACATGTCCGTAAAAGATAAAATTGGCAGAAAACTAGACAAATAATACAGCACAGCAAGGTTGTTTGTAGAGACATTCATAGAGAAAAGGAAAAAAAAACAAAAAAAAAACAAAAAAAAAAAAAAAGGGGAACAAGCAGTACAGTCTTAAAAGGTAATCATAAATAATAACTACAAGGACAACAACAACAACAGGAAATAAGAAACAAAAACAAAGACAAAGACAAGTAAACAGACAAAAAAAAAAAAAGGCAGATAATAATGAGTGCATGCGTAATCACAAATGCAAAATGACCTGCTCAATGCAGATGTACCACTAGGACTGGGAAAGCAGGGTTAGCAGGCCAGAAGGTTCAGGATGGTGGTACAGTGGCGGGGGGCGCACCACCGATGGGGACAATATTCAACTGAATGGACCTGACATGTTCTAGGAAGGGGAGCCAAATTTTAGAAAACTTAACGTTGGAACCTCGAAGACAGTGTTTTATTTTCTCCAATTTCATAAAAAAAAAGGGCGTCTTTTATCCAGTGAGAATGGGAGGGTGGATGGG
>NW_024676899.1:0-646 GCF_008729295.1 Plectropomus leopardus | reverse complement strand
AGAGTTTTGGAATGTAACTGTAGAATGTAAAAGTAATGGAATGTTATGATGTCAGTGTAGAATGTTACAGTTCTTGAATGTTATGATGTAACTGTGCAAGGTAAAAGTAATAGAATGTTATTTTGTAAATGTAGAATGTTAAAGCTCTAGAATGTTATGATGTAACTACAATGTTACAGTTGTAGAATGTTGCTGTTACTGTAGAATGTTACAGTTCTAGAATGTTGATGTAAGTGAAGAATGTTACAGTTCTAGAATGTTATGATATAACTAGAATGTTGCAGTTGTAGAATTTTGCTGTTACTGTAGAATGTTACAGTTCTAGAATGTTATGATGTAACTAGAATGTTACAGTTCTAGAATGTTTTTGTTACTGTAGAATTTTACATTTCTACAATGTTGCTGTTCCCATAGAATGTTACAGTTCTACAATGTCATGATGTAACTGTAGAATGTTAATGTTCTCGAATGTTGCTGTTACTGCAGAATGTTACAGTTCTAGAATGTTATGATGTGAGGAAGCCTCAACTCCCTCGCTATTTGTTAAACCCCTGTTTTTGTTAACCCCTTACAATTCCTGTCAAATTCACCTTAAATGTCTGTCCAAGACATACCCAAAGTAAACTGAAAGCTATTCTTGTTTCTT
>NW_024676898.1:0-227 GCF_008729295.1 Plectropomus leopardus | reverse complement strand
TTTTTCTTTGTTGTTGTTGTTGTTGTTTGTTTGTTTGTTTGTTTGTTTTGTCAGTGCGCAATATTATGCTTTTGCATTTGAAATTTTGAGACTTTTCACCTCTGTGTACTTGCCCCCCCAGATGGGCCACGGGCCACTCTCCGGATAGCCCGGGAGCTCCATTACCTGGCGCCCATCTCGCTCCTGTGTACCCACTCTTGAGCATCGTTTCATGCCGGTGGAACTCC
>NW_024676897.1:0-431 GCF_008729295.1 Plectropomus leopardus | reverse complement strand
CCTGTAGATGTGATTTAATATCAAAATGGGCATGGTACTCCCTTCTAGTGAGATTTTTCATGACAAATGGACATGCTTTCTAAATTTACCATGACAAATTTGAATAGTCTGCCCATAGTTTTAGGGTCCCCCTTCATCCAGACAGCTTTAAAAACTGTCTATACTTATATTTTCTGAAAGCCCAGGACCTGTAGATGTGATTTAAAATAAAATATTTCATGGTAAACTCTCCTAGTGAGATTATTCATTGTTAATATACATGGTTTTACATTTTGGCATCAGAAATCTCATTAGTCAGAATGTAATTTTAAACTAATCCTTTATTTAGAAAGCTTTGAAATAAGTCTATACACACAAGTCTGATACTGTTGGAAAGAGCACAACCTAAGCTTTATTTTGGTGTGTTGTGAGTTGTGAGTTGTGAGTGTCTT
>NW_024676896.1:0-1487 GCF_008729295.1 Plectropomus leopardus | reverse complement strand
ATGAATAAACTAAGTATATCAATTAGTCTTCACAATTAGCACGAATTCTTAAAGAAGTCTTTGTTTTTCTTTGCCGTCATCGTGAACGGAGAATCCGAAAAAGCTGAACATTCATCATGAATTCATGTAAACGAAGAACCTTTTCAACAACAGCAAAAGTATCTCAAAACATCTGTTAACAAACTCACACAACATGTGAAGTATAATCTATAATCATCCCCAATATTTGATTTTTAGAGGCTGATATAATAACGATAGTTTAGCCCTTGACTTCTTGTATGGAGCCTCCATGTCAAACAGTGGTCAAATGTGGGCAGTATTTCTGTTACTTAAACTATGTATTTTAATTACTTTTAAGTACTAAGTGAAGTGTGACAAACAGATTGAAAACTTAATCCTATTGGAGAAAAACAGATGTTGACAATTTTACTTTGGTGACATCAGTCTGCAGTTAAATGAAAGACAATAAATCACTAAATATCACCACAATATTCAGGATATAAAAAAAAGTTTAAAATCCCAATAATATTGAATATATTGAATTGGTGATTGAAGTATCGTGATAATATCATCTCGTGGGGCCTCTGGTGATTCCAGTGTAAATGTGGACCCCAGCGGTAATGCTTTTTTGGATTCTTCGTTCACCTAGGAGGCATATGAGAAAACAAAGTCTTCATAAAATCAAAGTAACACAGGTTAAGTAAGTGATATTTAAATGGTCATTTTGCGGGTGAAGTGTCCCTTTAAGGCTCATATTGTAGCATGTTATCACTCTCGTGGCATGCAGCACACACGCTTGAGAGAGCAGTATGCGGCAGCTCTGCCCTCTTTATTCTTGTGTCTCTCTGCTACATTAACCTGCTGTTAATACAAAGAAAGTCTGATCTTAGACCTCCTCTTCCCTGCTATTCACCTTTTCTATAATTCACACTCTTTCAGCTTTAAATGTTGAAATAAGCTCTTAACTCAAAAAAAGGTAATTTGACATTTACAATGGTTTTCATTAACGCCTGTCTTTTTCAAAAGGCCGTTCTTCATCTTATTTCTCATCATTCATTCACACTTTCTTCACTCTTAAAACCGCAGAGTCAAGCTTTTCTTCCTTTACACATTACCTTCACTTTTCAGAAACAACGCCGCTCAACCACATCACCTGCTCGTTTTTTCTCCTCTCACTTTTCCTTTTTGTCTCTCAAACCAACCTTTTTCACTTTTGTGATTTCTTTTTTGTCCTTTCATTCTCGGTCTCCACTGAAGGGAACATGAATGGACCAGAGAAGCTGTATTTTTGACAGGATTAATAGAGCTGATATTTTAGCTGATGCTGCATTAAACCTACACTGATCTACAGCAGTGATACTCAACTTCTGGCCTGCAGGCCACATTTGGCCCCTGACAGGGTCCCAAATCCCCCCTAAATATTATCTGATTCTTCGTAAAAAAAAAAAAATAAAGTGAGTCACGCTGGGAATTGTTTTTGTAATTTT
>NW_024676895.1:0-200 GCF_008729295.1 Plectropomus leopardus | reverse complement strand
TCCCCTGAGATGAGGATAAGGGACTGGGGATGGGATGTCTGAAACTTAGACACTGTGGTGTGAAGAGTCTCGCAGGCAGCAGCAGCGTCGGCCGACTGAGGGATGTACACTGTTATCGCGATAATGTGCGAGAATTCCCTCGGGAGGTAGTATGGTCGGATGCTAACCGCTAGCATCTCAATGTCCCTGCTGCAGAACTG
>NW_024676894.1:0-233 GCF_008729295.1 Plectropomus leopardus | reverse complement strand
TCAAAAAAGTCATCTCTCCAAATGCTAAAATAAGTCATAGTACAGCATGTTGAGGCAGTTTACAGTATATGTAGCTGAAAAAACAGTCCAAAAAGTCAATATTTTTAGCATTTTACACCAAATTACAAAATGGATAAGTACGAGAGAGGATTAGGGCCACATTAAGGGAAAAAAAAAATATTATTTACGAGAAAAAAGTAATTGTTAACGAGATTAAACTCATTATTAACGAG
>NW_024676893.1:0-202 GCF_008729295.1 Plectropomus leopardus | reverse complement strand
GCTGTTGTTGCTGTTGCTGTTGTTGCTGTTGCTGTTGTTGCTGTTGTTGTTGTTGTTGTTGTTGTTGTTGTTGTTGCTGTTGTTGCTGTTGCTGTTGCTGTTGTTGTTGTTGCTGCTGTTGCTGTTGCTGTTGTTGTTGTTGTTGTTGTTGTTGTTGCTGTTGTTGTTGTTGCTGCTGTTGCTGTTGTTGTTGTTGTTGTTG
>NW_024676892.1:0-440 GCF_008729295.1 Plectropomus leopardus | reverse complement strand
CAATGGGGCACCCTAATCTGTACTGTATGGCCTACTTTACTGTATGTATTGTCTGTTTACATCCTTAGTCATGCAGGTCATAGGATTACTAGCAATGGTGGATGAAGTACCTGAAAGCTATACTTGAGTAAAAGTACAATTAATTATTTGATTTTATTTATTTATTTTTAAGTTTTTGGGGTTTTTTTTTAAAGAGAAAATGACTGGTAGAAGTTAAAGCCAGCTATTAGAGTATTACTTAAGTAAAAGTCTTAAATTATCTGATATTTATTTTACTTAAATATCAAAATTAATTTTATGGTATTAAATATACTTAAGTATTGAAAAGAAAAGTACAAGCAAATGCAAACAGTCAGAAGTCAGAGAATAATGAAGCTGATTTCTTTGTAAAAGACACCACCTAAAAAAAGAGCATACATTAAACTTTAAGAGAAACTAGG
>NW_024676891.1:0-227 GCF_008729295.1 Plectropomus leopardus | reverse complement strand
AAGTTTGGGGGATTAAGTTCACCAACCAAATGCTGCAGAATACTTGCTGAATCAATCAGGAGTTTTAACAACCAGTGATCACCTGGAGGCTGTTGTCAAGAATTTAAATGATTTATACAGATGCACTCATGATTCCATTAGTAGGTTTTTCTGGCTTTAAATTGACCTAAATTTCACAGTTGCATCTGTATAAATCATTTAAATTCTTGACAACAGCCTCCAGGTGA
>NW_024676890.1:0-502 GCF_008729295.1 Plectropomus leopardus | reverse complement strand
ATGTGTGTGTGTGTGTGTGTGTGTGTGTGTGTGTGTGTGTGTATATATATATATATAAAATGTATAAGGTCATTTTGTTTTTTGTGTGTGCTTATTTTCAGGTAGTTTTCTTAAATTTTGTGCCATTTCTTCTTAAGTTGCACGTTGCCTTCTGCCCATGTTTTCGAGAAGAAATCAAACCAATTTCAGGTTTCAGGTTAATACGTAGTGGTCCCTTTCAGTGTTTAAGATTAGAACTAAGGATTTTTGCAAGGTTTTATTTTAATATTACAGACTAATTTCTAGTATCATGGCCAACAGCTAACAGGTGTGCTCTCTTCAGCATCAAACAGGAAGCAGCAAACCGGATAGACAGGAAACATGGTGCGGACACACGGAAGGTGCTCTTGGACTGTGAAAAAAGAGAAGCAACTGGTGGAGTTGTAGAGCGAATATAAGTCTGATTTTAATTCAGTGTATATCTGATCCACCTACTGGAACTTAATTTAGAGAGAAAGATTAA
>NW_024676889.1:0-416 GCF_008729295.1 Plectropomus leopardus | reverse complement strand
ACACAGCAGAATTACTCTAATGAGGTTAAGAATATTGTATATAACTCCTTAGAGGTTTAAAACTAAAAAATAAAAGCCAGAAACATCATAGTATCTGTGAGCAGTGGTGGAATGTGACTGTACAGCCTGTATTCACTCCAGTACTGGATGTAGCACATATTTGAGGTACTTGTACTACTGTTTTATGCAGGGGCGTAGGTTTTGTTTCAACATCAGGGGAGAAAAGGGGGGACATATATGACATGAAGATTTTGGCGTCCTTACATTGGAACATTTTGTGTGTCAAACACTTAATTTCCTGAATTTTGGTTATTTTTTATGCACTGAGTTTGCATTTTTGCATAAATTTAGAGATGAGAATTGTTGTGTTTTTTTTGCTATGTTTCTACAGAAGCCCAGAATGGACAAACCAAACA
>NW_024676888.1:0-380 GCF_008729295.1 Plectropomus leopardus | reverse complement strand
GCTGCTTTGCTGGCATACCTCACCAGGCTTTGCAGACTGTGGGTCAGAACTACTAGGGGAAGACAGCCAAACAATTAAGCATCCTCTGGTGAAAAAAAGCAGGGACTTTGGTTACATACAACAATTAAAAAAACAAAACAAAAAACAACTAGACAAGAATTACTGCCTTGTGGTCATATGACCCAGTGCACCAGTCAAGTTGCACGAACACTCTACATCCATGTCTGTGAAAACATGGATGCTTCACACACCAGCAGCACAGAAGATTTGTACAATCAGCACAGCAAGTGGACACCCATGATTATTATCACCAATGTTTTATCTGAATGTCCCCCCCTTCTGTTCCTGAGATATGATGTTAAATAATGGCCATGAAAATG
>NW_024676887.1:0-259 GCF_008729295.1 Plectropomus leopardus | reverse complement strand
CATATTTTGACAATTTTGCCATACTATAGCCTTGCCTTTTCGGTCATTTTTTCAACATGCATTTTCATGTTTTTTTTGGCTGTTTCTGCAACATTCTATTTTATAGCGTGTCTTTGCACGATATTTTATGATGTTTTGAGGTGTTTTCAGCTATTTTTGGGACATGTCATATTTTGACATTTTTGCCATACTATAGCCTTGCCTTTCCTGTGATTTTTTCAACATGCATTTTCATGCTGTTTTTGGCCGTTTCTGCAGC
>NW_024676886.1:0-350 GCF_008729295.1 Plectropomus leopardus | reverse complement strand
CATCAACATCAACATCAACATCAACATCATCATCATCATCATCACCAACATCAACAACATCAACAACAACAACAACAACAACAGCAACATCATCATCAACATCAACAACAACAACAACAACATCATCATCATCATCATCATCATCACCATCATCATCAACAACATCGTCAACATCATCATCAACAACAACAACATCATCATCATCATCATCATCATCAACATCAACATCATCATCATCAACAACAACAACAACAACATCATCAACATCAACATCAACATCATCATCATCATCATCATCATCACCATCATCAACATCAACATCATCATCATCAACAACAACAACAACAACA
>NW_024676885.1:0-1086 GCF_008729295.1 Plectropomus leopardus | reverse complement strand
GATTCAACTCTGTGACAGTTTTGGAGGCTGTGGTACATGGTGCTGCTGCTGTGTTTTAAAATGAGCTCCCCATTGGTAATCCAAAAATAGTATTGCAATGTTTGGGAGGAATAAATTAGCCAGATTTTCAGCATCAGTTTGAGATATAAATCCTCCATGCTTTCCTAGTACACCCAGCTGGCACCAGGTATTAATGTGACGCTGTAAATACATTGGGACTCTATATTTTGGTTGGAATGACAGGTCGGTGATCTTTTAATTGTCTAACAACATTTGAAAATGTCAACCTCTATGGCTGTTGTTGGGCAGATAAAAATCTACCCTGAAATCTGGCATGTTTACGTGATACTCAAAATCTGCTGTCCCCAAATATGTTAATAAGTAAAGTAAATGTTAAAATTTGATAGAATTTTGTTGCAGATGTAAAGTTTAAGTGAGCATTCAAACCAACTCTGAGGTTCTTCATCTACTAACTGTTTTCAGAAATACTGACTTTAAGTGTTTTCATGAGTCTATTTTTTGGAACCTATTAAGTATCTTAATCTAGGTTGGAAATTCAATAATTGATACTGTTCATACAGTCTACCTGTTTATAGTACTGAGATCAGCAGTGGGTAGAGTGATGTATAACTGTGTGTCATCAGCATATGAAGGGCAGGACATCATGTTTTTCTTTAGAATGTTGCCAAGCAGAGGCGTGTGTAATGGGAACTATTGTGGTCAAGCCAAGAGCAGCGTGGATAAGGTACGGCTAAGGTTGGGCAATGAAAACATTTAAATAAATTTAGGGTTAGAGGTCATATTGTTTGTAGACAATCACTCACCACGCCTGGTCTTGGATAAGGGACCCTGCCTTCATAGGCCCCCCACTGGTAGTCAGGACCTTCTTTATGAGCGAACGGTCCATTGAAGGCCTCTCTAATGTCAGCCATACGGTAAACACACACAGCAAAACCCTGGAACACATTGCTGTGGAGGAAAGAGTGGAGATATACAGTTAAACATTTCCACAACTAACTGAATTATTTTGATTAAATATTTGACAAAAAATGACTGAACATTCAGTTATATTGACAAAAGACATAT
>NW_024676884.1:0-290 GCF_008729295.1 Plectropomus leopardus | reverse complement strand
GTAGTATAGTTAGTGCAAGTGGTCATACACACACACACACACACACAGAGAGAGAGAGAGAGCTTGTCTCTAGTTGTTCATGTTAGTGCTCTCTGTCACATCCACTGTTTTCAACCAGGCAGATTTGACTGTCTGGGCTCATTTCTCTGTCCTTGGTCCTGAACGGCTGATATCTTTTCAAACGCTTTTTGTTTACTTCTCCCCACACTTTCATCAGTTTCATGCCACTTAGGTTTTCCAGACCAGTCAGAAATAAAAAAGTCCAGATGCAAGTTAATGTGGTGATAAAA
>NW_024676883.1:0-475 GCF_008729295.1 Plectropomus leopardus | reverse complement strand
ATACCTTGATGTCAATAAATGCACATGGTGGGATGATGCAGCACAATGTTTACACAACAGCACATGGCAACCAGTGTGATTGTCAGTGTGGTTGGGATTATGCAACAAAGTCATGGACAGTTAAGTTTAGACAGAAGAAGCGCATAGTAAGGTGTGAAAAATAAACACATACACATCCACATGAGAAGCACACGCCAGACTCCCACACAAAATCAGTTTGTCATCACACGGTTACTGACAGTGCTATCACCTGACACCTCCCTTCAGCATTCTTGAGTGATGCCATCCATGTGTTTTGCATGTGGACATGCCCAGTGCCATCTGGCCATCCACCAGCATATGATAACTCCATCGGTTTTGGCATCATCTCTCCAGCTGCATTCTGGTTTGGACGGGAAAAGTTGCTTTTGGCGTCACGCTTGTTTGGTGAAAGCGCTGAGAGTGGCATTATTTGAATAGTTCAGAGTGAGAACGG
>NW_024676882.1:0-212 GCF_008729295.1 Plectropomus leopardus | reverse complement strand
AATGTTAAATATGAATATGAAAATATGAAAATTATCAAATTTAAAATTTATACCAATGGATTATATACTTAATAATCCATTATCTCAAATTTGTCTCTGGATTTTAATTTTAAATGTGCCATATTGTTTTCTGCAATTATGTTTTGATAATTTTCACATTCTGTTTTTAGTTTCTACCCCAAACGTACTTTTATACTCTGCCCACCAGGTGT
>NW_024676881.1:0-243 GCF_008729295.1 Plectropomus leopardus | reverse complement strand
ATTGGCCCATGTTCCTCTTAAACATGAAGCCTCCCATGGTGATGATGGTGATGATGATGATGATGGTGATGATGGTGATGACGATGATGATGATTTTCTGTAATTTTCTGTGTTGTTTGATGTGCCAACATGAGAAACCCCCCGCAGCTCAGTGACAGACACCGACTCTGTCATCATGTGATGCTGCACAGAGACGAAAGCAGCAGCGAGCTCTCACTCTGCCGCCAATCCCGAGTGCCAGAG
>NW_024676880.1:0-311 GCF_008729295.1 Plectropomus leopardus | reverse complement strand
TTTTTTTTATAGGTTTTTTGTTTGGTTGTTCATTTGCTTACTTTATTGAGTGAATTGTATTTTCAGATTTTTATTATATAATATTGCAAATTTTTTGTAATACGTCAGATTTTTCCCACTGGATTTAATTTTATTTGCATCTACTTATTTTTTCTTATTGATTGTTAGATGTTTATTATATGATGTTACTTTTCACCCCAGAATTCTATTATATTACACTCACTTTTGCACTTTTTTAAAAATATATCAAACAAGGAAAATGTCTGTTTTGTTCTGAATAAATGGATGCATTTTGTTAACATACTCTATGG
>NW_024676879.1:0-231 GCF_008729295.1 Plectropomus leopardus | reverse complement strand
TCTCCGGCTCCTTCGTCCGAATGGGCACAGAGGCGATTCTTCTTTGCAGCTGTGTCCTAGGCTTGCCGCCTGCAGCTTCGGCCGTTTTGACCGTCGCTGCAGCCATTCGGAGCACAGCCACGGGGGGGATCTGCTTGTGCTTCCTTACCAGCAAGTTCCTGGAGGTCCATATGGCGTCTTTGATGGCGGCAAGGGTGAGCCATTGTTTGGCAAAGTCACAGGCTGGGATTG
>NW_024676878.1:0-224 GCF_008729295.1 Plectropomus leopardus | reverse complement strand
TGTACTTTGGCTTGAAACGTTCAAAATATTGACTTTTTGACCGTTTATTCAACAGGCTACACTATAAACGAACCAAATGAGCTGTACTATGAATTTTTTAAACATTTTGAGTGATGAGTTTTTTCATCATTTTTCCCTGTGGCTTTTTTGGCCATGTTATACATTGACAAAAAAAGGTCAAAATATTGAGTTTTTGGACCATTTATTCATCAGGCTATACTATA
>NW_024676877.1:0-226 GCF_008729295.1 Plectropomus leopardus | reverse complement strand
CTGAGGTCCAATAACACTAAAACTGAAGATCTGCCATGATCTGTGTTTAAGCGGATGTCATTAAATACTTTGACCAGAGCTGTCTCAGTGCTGTGATGTGGTCTAAAACCTGACTGAAAGACGTTAAAGCAGCTGTTGACAGTAATTTAGCTGTTGGAACACAGCCTTTTCAATGATTCTACCTAAAAAAGGAAGATTTGATATCGGCCTGTAGTTGTTCATTGAG
>NW_024676876.1:0-321 GCF_008729295.1 Plectropomus leopardus | reverse complement strand
GTTCGTTTTATCTTAATAATCACGCCAATAAAGTGACCACAACTTCGTGCTAACGACCTTATTAGGTTAGTCCTTCATTCAAGATGTCGGAAGGAAACAGAAAAGAGAGGCCGGCTACGAGAAGCACCGAGGCAGCGGCGGCCGCGGCGGAGCAGCAGCTAACGTTAGCCTCGTTGGTAACTGAGCTCGAGAAATCCCGGAGTAACATCACGGAAGCAATAACAACAGCGCTCGTGCCGATTCAGACAACACTGGAAGCCGTAAAACGCCAGGTTGAATCGTTTGAGGCTCGTTTTGCCGAGGCGGAGGGCGCACTTTCAG
>NW_024676875.1:0-274 GCF_008729295.1 Plectropomus leopardus | reverse complement strand
CTGAACTACACTTGACTTGTGCCTGTCCTACACCTGTGCTACACCTGTACTACTACACCTGTGCTACACCTGTACTACTACACCTACACCTGTTCTACTACACCTACATTACACCTGTGCTACACCTGAACTACTACACCTACATTACACCTGTGCTACACCTGAACTACTACACCTACATTACACCTGTGCTACACCTGAACTACTACACCTACATTACACCTGTGCTACTACACCTACATTACACCTGTGCTACACCTGTACTACTACACCT
>NW_024676874.1:0-1235 GCF_008729295.1 Plectropomus leopardus | reverse complement strand
ACAAAATTTCAAAACCTTTCCATGACTTTTCAAGGACCCATAATAATATTTCTATTTTGGAAAAGCATGCGCTTCACTGTGTCTGCAGCACTGGCTGACCCAGTAACAATACTTTTTTACACACTTTCTCACTTCCCATAATATACTCTCTCAAGAACTGTGCAAGCTTTCCATAAAGCAATAATGAAGTTGTTGTTTCATTTGCCTTATAATGCCCATAATTCTTTTAATTATATATTTAAATTTCTTGCAGTAATTCTCTTCTTGTTTTTTTGTTTTTTTTCCTCTCTATTAATTTCTTGCTAATTTTTGGGCTGGTTCTTGTTGAGTTTCTCTTCAGCCTCTTCCCATTTTTTTTTTTTTAAATCAAGTCAGTTTGTTTAGGTTTCAAGAATTTAATCATTCAGACATCTGAACTTGTCATCAAATCATAAAGGACGGAATAAGAAAACTGTGCAGAGTTCAGTGACGCATACATGATATAAGCTTCTTAAAAATATTACCTTGTTTGGCTATGATCACAACTATTGCAAAATAAAGGCTAATGCACAGAAAACACAGCTCTTGCCTACAGCATCTGATCTGTTTCTGTTCATATGTAAAGGTTACAGTGCCGTACATGTGACTGTAGCACAGTTTACATGATCTAAACACACCCTGTACTGAAAAACCCCTCAGGCTGCCCATGAGAGAATACGCTGGGGCAGGTTTTAAACTTGTCACCTGCTCACTGTATCTTTAAAAACACATACCAGAGACAGAGCACACGTACTTTACACGTACCACTCCTTCATTTAAAGCCCAATGCACACTTTAAGCTTCTCTGTCTCTCCTGTGTAAGCAAATGATGCTCAACAACAACAACAACAACAACAATGCAGCTCAGGGGATCAGACAACTAAAGTTCAGTGACGTTTTTGTGTCAGTCTTTTATTTAGTTAATTTCCCTGTCTTGAATTATACTTTACATACAGTAATTGCATCCTTCTGTCCTCGGAGTGCAACTGTTAATGATAAGGTTAAGCTCCAGCTCGAGCACATACCATGACTGCCGTTTTCCGTTTTGCTGCCAAGCTGGGACTTAAAAATAAAACCTTAAAAAGATGTGTAACAACTTGCGCTCAAATTAAGAAAATAACCATGATGAAGACACTTTTTGTATGTTACTGTATATCCGCACAGGAAAAACTATCTTGTTTCTAAAGACTCCCCCGACACTTTACACCAGCAGGTTA
>NW_024676873.1:0-307 GCF_008729295.1 Plectropomus leopardus | reverse complement strand
GTAAATGACCTTAAAAGTTAGAAATAGGATTTTGACAAGGCCTAATAAATAAAGTGTAACACTAGAGCAAACCAAGGAGTCCATCTGGTGGCTGAGGTCTGAACAGCTGTGTGATGGTTGGGCTTTGGCCACTAGGTGGCACTACGCTTTGCACATAAAGGTTCCTGAAATAATAATAATAAAAGACATTAAGTAATTTCTCAATGTTATGTGTTAATGCGCTCACTATATTACATTTCTGAACATCTGTCTCCACTATGTAACCTTCGCGTACAGTACAGTAGAGTACAGTAGGATAGAGTAGAGT
>NW_024676872.1:0-341 GCF_008729295.1 Plectropomus leopardus | reverse complement strand
AAATTAAGTCAAGTGTATACACCTCATTCACTTTTCTTAAATTTCGTGTTTGATTTATGATCAATTTAATGTAATTGATCAAAAATTTAACAAATGACTAATTTAACTGACTGAGTTAAAGTTAAATCTCCCCTTTATAATTTGGTTTAACTTTGTCCTCAAGGTGGCTGCCCCCAGATGTGTATCTTCTGTTAGTCTGCATTGCCTCTAGCATTTACACTATAAACAATTAACCTCTTTTGGTTAATATTACAGTAACCTGGTACCTCATCGAACAAAGAATTCATTGAATTCTGTTTGTATTTTTAATCACTACTAATCAAACACCTATAATAAAATAA
>NW_024676871.1:0-261 GCF_008729295.1 Plectropomus leopardus | reverse complement strand
GTCTGTTTCAGACACTTTGGTGCTGTGAGGAGAAGCTGCGCTCTGTTTGTCTGTCTCACTGCGCTGCTGTCGGACCATCGGCTGTTTGATCCACCATGATGAAACGCTGTGGCTGTCAAACAC
Organism: Plectropomus leopardus; assembly: GCF_008729295.1. Taxonomy (NCBI): domain Eukaryota; kingdom Metazoa; phylum Chordata; class Actinopteri; order Perciformes; family Serranidae; genus Plectropomus; species Plectropomus leopardus. Next base: position 138 of record NW_024676871.1, on the reverse strand, counting down.
TCAGCTGTTCGACAGTCAAAGTCTTTGACTGCATTTGGTTCTCCACAGCTGTTCTTATTATCATTGTCTGTTTGTGCTGTCTGTCAAAACGTGGCTGGGATGCGTTTTATCGACATTCTGTCGACTACGTCTCATATT
>NW_024676870.1:0-244 GCF_008729295.1 Plectropomus leopardus | reverse complement strand
GCTGTTGTTGTTGTTGTTGTTGCTGTTGTTGTTGTTGTTGTTGTTGTTGTTGTTGTTGTTGCTGCTGTTGTTGTTGTTGTTGTTGCTGTTGCTGTTGCTGTTGCTGTCGTTGCTGCTGTTGTAGCTGTTGTTGCTGTTGCTGTTGTTGCTGTTGTTGTTGTTGTTGTTGTTGTTGCTGTTGCTGTTGCTGTTGTTGCTGCTGTTGTTGTTGTTGCTGCTGTTGCTGTTGTTGTTGTTGTTGTTG
>NW_024676869.1:0-740 GCF_008729295.1 Plectropomus leopardus | reverse complement strand
CATACTTAGCTGGAAGGCACACATCAGAAAAGTAGCGGCGGCTCGGCCGTAAACCGTGGCTCCAAGTGATTAATCAGACGGGAAAAGCCTCTGTCCTCGACCAGGGTGAAGGGCTGGTCATCAAGCGCCGTCATGTCCATGATTAAATCTTCAATAGCCTTAGCCCGTGGGTCATCTTTGGAAAACCTCTTGGATTTTTCGAAAGCCTCGCCGATGTGTCTAAGTTTAAGTTGCTAACGTTAGCGTCTTTAGCAGCCCGGGCGTCCTCTTTCAAAACTCCGTCGAAGCGGTGGTTATGTTTCAGGTGGCTGATCAGGTTTGAAGTATTAGTGCTAGTTCTCCCTCCTCATGGAACTCGCTTGTAACATTTGTTACAAGTAACCAGCGAACTGTCTTCTTCGGAAACTTTGAAGAAGTCCCACACAATCGACGCCATGTTCTTTGTTTTCGTAAGCACGCTGCTGCATGCTGCATTCAAGGTGTAACGTAAATTCCCCCGTTCCCTCGTTTGCTAGTCGTTCTTTTGACCTTTTTAAGTTCATATTTCTATTTTTTATGTATAACGTGGAAAAATAGTGCGGATATCAATTTAAGTCAGCAACTACCAAAATTATGACCGAGTTAACAAGTTGTTTTCTGACATGAGGGGGTATTCTTGATTTTTCCCAGTGAGAAAGAGATTTTCTGATTATACCGACATCATGTGAACGCAGCATTCACTGCAGGCCATTCGGGTCTCA
>NW_024676868.1:0-405 GCF_008729295.1 Plectropomus leopardus | reverse complement strand
TGGATGACTGTCCGAGCGAAGCTGTCCCCCTTCAGAAAGGCTCATAGACTCCTGAACAGCTCCCCTCTGTGTGGCGGGTGAACTCACACTTGCATTAGACTCACTGATCATTGACTCTGCTGCACATCTGCTCTCAACTCTGCACATTACTGTGTTTGCACATTCATCTACACTTTTCCACAATTGTTTGCACTTTTTCTTTTTTATTGCATTTTTCATCTTTTTTTCTTTTGTTTGCTCTCTGTACATACCTTAATATTGTTATATTTATTTGAATTTATTAGATTCTATTTTATTGGGTGTTAAGTGCCTTCCATATTTGCTTTTTTTGCCTTTTTAAAAAAAAAGATTTATTCAGTTGCTGCTCTCTTATTTGCTGCTGTAATTATTAAGTATTATTATTAA
>NW_024676867.1:0-245 GCF_008729295.1 Plectropomus leopardus | reverse complement strand
AAACATGTAAACCTACAAACATGTAAACATGTAAACCTGCAAACATGTAAACCTGCAAACATGTAAACCTACAAACATGTAAACATGTAAACCTGCAAATATGTAAACCTGTAACATGTAAACATGCAAACATGTAAACCTATAAACATGTAAACCTGTAACATGTAAACATGTAAACCTGTAAACCTGTAAACCTGTAAACCTGTAACATGTAAACATGTAAACATGTAAACATGCAAACATGT
>NW_024676866.1:0-292 GCF_008729295.1 Plectropomus leopardus | reverse complement strand
GGTCATTTTTTTGACATGTCAAATTATGGTGTTTTTGGCTGTTTTTGCAACATTCTATGCCATGGCGCGACTCAGCACGCTATCTTATGCAGTTTCCAAGTGTTTTAAGCTTTTTTTGGGAGATGCCATTTTTCGACATTTTTGCCATACTATAGCCTTGCTTTTAGGGTCATTTTCTTGACGTGACATATTATGGGTTTTTTTGGCCATTTTTGCAACATTCTATGTCATGGTGTGTCTCATCACGCTTTTTAATGCAGTTTTCAGCAGTTTTAAGCTGTTTTTGTGACAT
>NW_024676865.1:0-232 GCF_008729295.1 Plectropomus leopardus | reverse complement strand
GAGGGGTGGAGCTGTCAACCGATCACCACCTGGTGGTGAGTTGGCTCCAATGGTGGGGGAGGAGGCCGGTCAGACCTGGCAGACCCAAACGCATAGTGACGGTCTGCTGGGGACGTCTGGCAGGGTGTCCCGTCAGAAGGAGCTTCAACTCCCACCTCCGGAAGAGCTTCAACCATGTCCCGGGCTAGGCTGGGGACAATGAGTCCTAGTGGGCCGTGTTCCGTGCCTCTAT
>NW_024676864.1:0-243 GCF_008729295.1 Plectropomus leopardus | reverse complement strand
GTGGATATCTCGACAATGAGTATTTGCCTACTGACTACAAAGGTTTGCTGGGGGGCCCCTCAGTTTACAGGGGAGTACAGGCAAAGGTACACATAATTTCAACAGTTTAATTGTCAATCTTGTGGGAGGACTTCAAGACCCTCAAAATAGGTTAATAAAGGCCCCCACGTGTCATAGAACTTTTGGGTCGACCCTCGAATACTATATTTTATCTTCTCTAATTTAAGGAAAAAAGTCAAGTCT
>NW_024676863.1:0-1359 GCF_008729295.1 Plectropomus leopardus | reverse complement strand
TTATATTGATGATAATGTGAGCGTCCACACTGATGAACAATAAAGTTCTGTAAACAGCAGCGCAGCACACGCACTACGCATTCAAAAAAATGGCCATTGATGACCTGCTACTGCTGTATGTCAGAAGAATATGGGTTACATTCGGCAAAAATTTTAAAAAAAAGGGAAAATTGAGAATTGGTGAAAGACCATTCACACCAAAAGCAACAAGTATAACCACAAAAAGATCATTTTAAAAATCGTTCCAACTCAAGTGGATGGCGGAGTCCACACTACAAACGAAAGCGGTCGACAGTATCGTTTGGATCACTCCTAGAGCGATTTCATGAAGACCAGAAATACTAACAGCCAATCAGAATCTGTCTCATTTAGGCATCACATCCAACTTAGACCCTAACATCTGATTTGGACCACAAAACAAACAGTTCGTAGAGCGTGCTGTGCCTCGCTGGTTTCAGAAGGTTAGCGTTCATCAGTGCGTTGTGGTTATAGTGTTAAAGTGTTATGCTAAATAGCAGTAGCAGGCAACATGTGAACACAAAGAGAGGGAACTACCCGACCCAACCCACAGCAGACACACATAGGACCGAGTGTGCTATTCAGAGTTTTCTTACTGTGTGGTGCAACAACAGAGCATGTCGGCTTTCTATAAACAAAAGATACTGTGAGAGATTTTTCGGCAAGTTTGATCTCTGTGATAGGAGCAGCCGTACCTCATGTCTGTAAATAGCTCAGCTCAGATCAGCACACTGTCACGCCATCTTGCCAACCAATTGGGTGGCAGGATGCCCTGATCACGTGGTGAACGTCCGATACAACAAGAGCGACGGTAAGAACTTTGCAACTTTTGTCGCCAGCGCTCATCGCATAAAGACGTCAGTTCAGACTGTATTCACCACAACCTGCAAATTCAGAAAACGGATGACTGCAGAAGCTTTAGAGCATCCACAAGACATCTCTGCCTGAAAAATAGGTAAAAGAAACACTTGGAAGAAGTGTGAACTTATCCTTTGACCAAATTTTGGTGTGCTTTGGTTGTCTGCAATCAGTTATTTAAAGAGTGGTTACTGTAGGAAAACGAATGAGATGTGATGTCAGTGAGTGTTACGCTGATTGCCACTGATTTATTGTCATGGCACAGTCACACATTTTACATATTTGTCACAATTTTTCCCTCCAGGATCAATTAAGTATTTCTGATTCTGATAAAGTGTATATTTACTTTACTTCTTTTTGTGTTTTTTCTTGTAAAGTTTTTTCAGACTCTGACCCTGTGAGCAACAAGAGCGACGGTAAGAACTTTGCAACTTTTGTCCATCAGAAAACAGGCAGAATATGTAATTGCAGAAAGGACAAAAT
>NW_024676862.1:0-345 GCF_008729295.1 Plectropomus leopardus | reverse complement strand
CTGATTTTTGATGTCTTGGGAAATCTGCGTTTTGCAAATTAAAAAAATCCTTAAAAGATATTAAAGAAAGAAAAAAAAACATGTAAAGGAGGATGAATTTCACAAATAATGCCATTGTTCTGCTTTTACTTTTTGATTAACAAGTTAATGATGAAAAAAAGTCAAACTTTTATAAACGTGGCATTTTCTAGTATAATAAAATTTAGAAAATATGGTTTAACATGGACATTACTGTAAAGAGTGTAAAATCCAACATTTTTAGTACAACTTGTACAGATTAGGGTTTTATTCTTGGATAAAGTTATTTATTTGTTGTTTGTTTGATTTTATAGTTGTTTCATATAA
>NW_024676861.1:0-263 GCF_008729295.1 Plectropomus leopardus | reverse complement strand
CTCAAGGATGAACTTATGAGACTTTGGTGTCAAAGGTCACTGGGACCTCACAAGTGTGTTTTTAGCAATAATTCAAGATAAATACGCCAATGTTAAGCAAATTTCTAACAGGATAAAATGATGAAGTGATGACATTTGTCAAAAAGGTTAACTACACTGTGACATGTTAATGTCATGCAAAACCCTTTCTTGTTAATAATCAACATCACAACCCAAAACAAAAAGGAGAGACATTTGGTCAGATACTGAATTAGTGACATCAA
>NW_024676860.1:0-502 GCF_008729295.1 Plectropomus leopardus | reverse complement strand
GCGCTCTTACGAGCAGCCTTGGTGGCCAGCTGCTTCCTGGGAGCTTTACCTCCGGTAGACTTACGAGCGGTCTGCTTGGTTCTTGCCATGATTTCTTCTTTCTCTGCTAACAGTAGAAATGTGCAGCTGAAAGAGGAGAAACGCTGCTCTTAAACTGTGGGACCGGCTGTCAGACGGTGACGCTGCTTCACTCCTCCGCCTCCTGATTGGTGAGCGGCCCCTCCTGGAGCTCAGCACCGCCTCGAGGAGCGACCCACCGCCCCAATCTCCGCTGCTTATTGGCCGAAAAATACTTTCAAAAAGTCCGCCAAAAACGCGCCGTGGACCCCCGCTTCTCTGCTTAAGCCCCTTTTCTGGTTGGTCTGGCAGGAACCGTCCCGCGCTCTGTGGGTATATAGAGGAGGGTCTCAACCGCTGAAGCCACATTTTGTCTGAATCTCGACTCTAGAAATCACCAGAATGAGTGGTCGCGGAAAAACCGGTGGCAAAGCCAGAGCTAAGG
>NW_024676859.1:0-204 GCF_008729295.1 Plectropomus leopardus | reverse complement strand
TCTATGCAGAAAGAGGGTGAAAAGGGTTTAATATGATGGACAAGGTGGTTTTTGGTCATCCATCCATCCATCCATCCATTTTCTTCCGCTTATCCGGGGTCGGGTCACGGGGGGAACAGCCTAAGGAGGGAAACCCAGACTTCCCTCTCCCCGGCCACTTCGTCCAGCTCTTCCCGGGGGACCCCGAGGCGTTCCCAGGCCAGC
>NW_024676858.1:0-251 GCF_008729295.1 Plectropomus leopardus | reverse complement strand
GCAGTTAACAGCCTATCCAAAAAACTGTTTTAGCTCTAAAAAAAAAACAAAAAAAAAAACAACAAACAACAAACAAAAAACCGACAAATGAACACAGACTCAACAATAATTTGCTCCTCCTATATTAACAAATGGTAATCTATACTAAGTGGATTTTAAATTGTAGTAGATACAAAATATAGCACATACTTCAGAAAAAAAAATAAATAAAACTTGTAAAAGTTTAGGAACTGTATCGTCTACAGCAATCA
>NW_024676857.1:0-208 GCF_008729295.1 Plectropomus leopardus | reverse complement strand
TCAAAATGCAGTTTTATGCTGTTTTTGCCCGTTATTGTGACTTTCTTTGCCATGGCATGTGTCTGCACGCTATTTTAGGTGGATTTCAAGTGATTTTAAGACATTTTAAATTTTGACATTTTTCACAAAAAAGGCAATACTATAGTATTGGTTTTTCGTTAATTTTTTTCAAAATGCAATATTAGAGTGTTTATTCGTTGTTTTTGCA
>NW_024676856.1:0-724 GCF_008729295.1 Plectropomus leopardus | reverse complement strand
CCTCAGCCAAGCACATACACCAAATGTCTGAACCTGCGGTTCAGACATTTGGTGTATGTGCTTGGCTGAGGAGCCAATGGTGCGAAGCTACCATCTGTGGGATTATGACCGAACGCCTCCAAGTCAGAATCCCGCCTAGACGTAGCGATACCATAGCACCGCGGATCTTTGGTTGGCCCCGGATAACTGGCCGCGGTCGGTGAGCAGAGCCGTTCGTGACAGGGCTGGGGCGCGGCCGGATGATGGTCGTTCCTCTCCTATCTGGCACCACGTTCGTGGAGAACCTGGTGATAAATCACTTGCAGACGACCTGATTCTGGGTCAGGGTTTCGTACGTAGCAGAGCAGCTCCCTCGCTATGATTTATTGAAAGTCAGCCCTCGATCCAAGTTCGGGGCGGCCGTGGCTCAGAGGTACAGTGGGTCGTCCTGTAATCAGATGGTCAGCGGTTTGTTCCCCAGCTCCTCTGGGCAACATGTCGAAGTATTCTTGGGCAAAATAATGAACCCCAAATTGCTCCCGATGCTGCGTCATTGGAGTGTGTGTGAATGATTACTGAGTAGCAGGTGGCACCTTGTACGGTAGCCTCTGCCACCAGTGTGTGCATGTGTGTGTGAATGGGTGAATGTGACATGTAGTGTTAAAGCGCTTTGAGTGGTCAAAAAGACTAGAAAAGCGCTATACAAGTATAGTCCATTTAACATTTACCATTTGTACACACTATA
>NW_024676855.1:0-343 GCF_008729295.1 Plectropomus leopardus | reverse complement strand
GCTCCTGCTGTTTATATACATACTGCATCTCGTGTCTGTGTTGCATTAGTTTTTGAGGACGCATACAGCCAAGGCACCAAAATGACGCAGGGGATGCATAGCAGCCATCATGTGTATGTGTAATTAACAGCAAGTACATATCCGGCCTCAGAGTAGGAATACCCCAGGCACCTTTTTTGATCAATAAGCTCTATTTTGATGCATTTTTATACACTCTTGCACATCATTTACATAAACAGTATGAAAAATATTCCCTGTGTAAATAGAGTCATTTTAATTGACATGTAGAAAATGATTGGAGGGCCACACTATCATGAAATGGGTCAGATCAGGCCATAAGCTG
>NW_024676854.1:0-387 GCF_008729295.1 Plectropomus leopardus | reverse complement strand
TGTCGGTGCCTGCTGTGAATCAGAGGGACTGTGTCGGTGCCTGCTGTGAATCAGAGGGACTCTGTCGGTGCCTGCTGTGAATCACAGGGACTCTGTCGGTGCCTGCTGTGAATCAGAGGGACTCTGTCGGTGCCTGCTGTGAATCACAGGGACTCTGTCGGTGCCGGCTGTGAATCACAGGGACTCTGTCGGTGCCTGCTGTGAATCACAGGGACTCTGTCGGTGCCTGCTGTGAATCAGAGGGACTCTGTCGGTGCCTGCTGTGAATCACAGGGACTCTGTCGGTGCCTGCTGTGAATCAGAAGGACTGTCGCCTGCTGTGAATCAAAGTGACTCTGTTGGTGCCTGCTGTGAATCAGAGGGACTCTGTCGGTGCCTGCTGTGAAT
>NW_024676853.1:0-378 GCF_008729295.1 Plectropomus leopardus | reverse complement strand
AGCCATCAAAGCATAAAAACATGCATTGTATTATTTCTGGATATCACACTGGAATTGGAATATGTAATTTTTACTATTTTCTCCCTGATGATGTCATTTTTTCCATATTTGGCATATGGATAAATACATGCTATTTCCACTAGGTCCACTGGGTTCCATGAAAAAAAAGTTAACACGTTTTTTATAGAGTTGTCATGGTAACATTTCTTTGCCAGTTTTGCCTATTAGCCTGTTTACACCTGGCATTAACATGTGTCCTGGGTAATCCCATTACAAGTGGACAGGGCAAAATACAAGTCACAACACCACTGGGGTATTATGGTGATGCAACCACTCAAACCACTTGCTGAGGTGGTCTTGGATGCATTTCACCACATA
>NW_024676852.1:0-1292 GCF_008729295.1 Plectropomus leopardus | reverse complement strand
AATTCATTATTTTTCATCAGGGTGTCACAGAGTGCCAAGAGTCTGCATGATTTCTTCAGCAGGCAATAATCTCTTCCTGTCTGTCTGGAAGGAAACCTGCAGACTCTTGGCACTCTGCGGCACATATACCTGCAGTTTCTTATTTTTTTAACAGCATCATATTGTGCTGCGTTTTGGCATAGTTTTTAAAAATAGCACTGTTTGGATCCTAACTTTGCGCTGTGATCCTTCACAGGACCGAGAGCTGAGGCCCGAAGAAATGGATGGTATGTCACATTTCAGAGAAATAAAGACTCACTGTAAAATCTGACAAGTTGATCTTACTGAAAGTAATCTTAGAAACCACTTGCCTTGAAAATGAAATGAAATAATACTATAAAATCTTGGTTATTCTTATTCTTTAATTGTTAGGTTTACTTGAAATTTTGTTGTATTTACTTAAGAAGTAAAATGGCTTTGTTCTGCGTTGTGTTTGGAACTTCAGTAAACCAAGTTAGTCTGCCTTAACTTGAACATGACAAAGAGGATTTTGCCAATTATGTAGTTAGGAGATCTTTGAGTTCTGTTTTCTCAATATGTTTAAGAATATACACATATTATTGACTGGTATGCAATGGGCAGAATATTGATACATAGCACAGTAAACAGTTTACTGAAGTTGCTAAAGCTTGGAAAGATTTATTTAATTAAACTTGTCATTTTTAAGTTGAAACAACTTTACAAAACCAGTTAAATATAACTATATTTATTAAAATAGCTTAACCATTAGCAATAAAGTAAACAAATTAAGATTAATACACATATTTACTTACATTTTTTAAGGTGATTGGTTTTCTAGATTTTTTTTGTAAATCAACTTGTCAGATTTTACAGTGCAGCAAAATTTTCACAAAATTTTCAAATATGTTTCTGACATTTGAACCCTGTCTCTTTCGTTTTCAGAGCTGCGTGAGGCATTCAAGGAGTTCGACAAAGACAAAGATGGGTTCATTGGCTGTAAAGACTTGGGGAACTGCATGAGAACTATGGGCTATATGCCAACAGAGATGGAGCTGATAGAACTGAGCCAGCAGATCAACATGAATTGTAAGTAAAACTGTCTGTGTGTGTATATGCGGGCATGCCTATGCATGATTTTTCCTATTTCAAATGCTTATTTATCATCACTGCAGAATGTTTGAGTTCAGTATTATTCAGCCACTTTAAAGGAGCAGTGTGTAGGATTTAGTGGTATCTAGTCATGAGAATTTAAGATTCCTTAAGTGTCCATTGTTCAGGAGGTTTTTACCAGT
>NW_024676851.1:0-299 GCF_008729295.1 Plectropomus leopardus | reverse complement strand
GGCATGTCAAATATGTTTTAAGGCCCGGGGGAAACTTGAAAATTTTAATTTGGCTCAGCGGACAGGGATACAGCTTTAACTGTTTGTATCCTGTTTTTATTTCACTGCTATTTTTTTAAAGCCAATTTCTGTTTGTTTGTTTTGTTATTAAAAATGTTGGCGATATTTTTTCTTCAAAATTTATTTTTGATTCTTAACTTTGTTGTTGTTTTTTCTTTAAAAACTTTTGTAAATTTCCGTTTTTCTTTTTGATGATTTTTTGCTTTTTCTTTTAAATTTTGGGGGGCAATTTTATTTTT
>NW_024676850.1:0-459 GCF_008729295.1 Plectropomus leopardus | reverse complement strand
ATTTTTGCCTTACTATAGCCTTGCATTTTGGGTCATTTTTTCGACATACTATATTGTGGTGTTTTTGGCCGTTTTTGCAACTTTCTGTGCTATGGCACTTCTTGGCATGTGATTTGACGTGGTTTTTAACTGTTTTCAGCTGTTTTTGAGACGGGTCAAATTTTGCCATTTTTGCCTTACTATAGCCTTGCATATTGCGTCATTTTTCGACATGCTATGTTATGGTGTTTTGGCAATTTTTGCACTTTTTATGCTATGGCGTGTCTTGGCATGCTATTTTAGGTGGTTTTCAACTGTTTGCAGCAGTTTTTGGGACGTGTCAAATTTGGACATTTTTGCCTTACTATAGCCTTGCATTTTGAGTCATTTTTTCAGCATGCTATATTATGGTGTTTTTGGCTGTTTTTGCAAATTTCTATGGTGAAGGGTGTCTTGGCACGCTATTTGAGGTGGTTTTCA
>NW_024676849.1:0-207 GCF_008729295.1 Plectropomus leopardus | reverse complement strand
GTGTATTTAAGCACATATTTGTTAGTCAAGTATCCAAACTTAATGACATAAAAGGTCAACCATCACATTAATTTGTTGTCAGTCCCATCTCAATAAGTAATACCTCTCCCATGTGCTAATGACACCTTGCTGCATCATCCAGTTTGACACACAGTATAAACTATCCTTTACATTTCTTTAAAACACTCCTCTGTACAATCCCCCCCT
>NW_024676848.1:0-346 GCF_008729295.1 Plectropomus leopardus | reverse complement strand
TAAATTTTTTTGTCCGTTTTTGGGTTATTTCTTGCCAAGTTGCTCATTTCCTTCCTTCCATGTTTTTGAGAGAAATCAAGCTGATTGGCTCAGGTTTCATGGGTTAAACCATTATTAGACTCAAAGTTTTGGATGACATCAAGCAAGGTGTGCTTAAGTTATCCTGAAATGATAAAATTACACTAAAAACAAACTAAAGACTTCATTTGTTCAGTCAATTCAGTCTTTACGTTTTTTTTTTTTTCAGAATGAACGTAAAAAGAGTTCCCCAGTCCTCTTATCCCCTTTTTATCCTTTTATACCTGTCTCTCTCTCTATACTCAATACCTGAGAGTAATGACCACAT
>NW_024676847.1:0-286 GCF_008729295.1 Plectropomus leopardus | reverse complement strand
ACACACACACACACACACACACACACACACACACACACACACACACGCTGTCTTTCTCAGTGTTTGGTCTTTGCGTCCTTATCTAGAAAAACAAGTTTCAGCAGTTAAATGGATCTTGAAGAAGAAAAAGACTGATGTGTTGTTAAAGAGGAGATGAGCTCCAGTTGAGAATGTATAATGTTATATATAATAATGGATCCACAGCAGCGTTATGATTTCACAGTGTGCAAAGTAGGATTTAGATTAATGTCCCTGCATTCATTTCTGCTGTAGGTGATAAACATCA
>NW_024676846.1:0-708 GCF_008729295.1 Plectropomus leopardus | reverse complement strand
TTTGTTATAGGCATCTGAAAGCAGCATAAAACAAGAGACATCGTGCCAGGTTTCAAAGGGTTAACAATACAAAATATAGTCAAATTAAATCATATTATCATTAAGACTTTATGTACATTTATTTGTGAATTTCTATTACAACTATTTAAAACAAGAAATACTTGTGTGTAAATCATAAGTACATTTGCAAATCTTTACAATTACATACAACAATAACTACTTCTGTGTGCATCGTTATTGTTAACTAAAATCACAAAATACATTTGTGAATCCTCCTCTGTTCATTCATTAACCCTTCAAAACCTGAGCAAATTGGTTTGATTGCTTTCTTAAACATGGGGGGAAAAGGCAGCGGCCGACTTGGCAAAAAATAAAGCAAAATAAAGTAGTAAAAGGCAACAAGAAGATTAAAATTACCAAAAAATGAGTTTAAAAAAGGATGGGAGGGTTATAAAAAATATGTATATACAAAACTAGGGAAGACTGTCTAGAAATAATATTTATTAATCTAATATATTGAGTGGCTTGCTAATTTAAAATTATGTAACATAAAAATGTGATAAAATATATAAAACAACTATTTTTAGGTCATTTTGTTTTTATTATTTTCTCCTTGTTTTTAGGAAGTTTTCTTGAAACTTTTTTTTTAAACATTTTTTTTCTAATTTTTGGGCCATGCCTTGTTAATATGCTTGTTATCTTCTACCC
>NW_024676845.1:0-388 GCF_008729295.1 Plectropomus leopardus | reverse complement strand
CTTATGTGAAGCAAACATTTTCTTTTTTTTGCCCATCTTTGCCTTCAGTATGTTTACAACTGATGTTATTACACATAATAAAAGCTGAATGAATCTACATTGGAGTTGACTAAATTTCTACAACTTAAAGGCAACATAAGGAAAACAATGTATGGTATTTTAAGACATTTAAATACTTTTGTAAGGGCTCAAACTGAGATAATTTTCTTTTACAGACCTGATGGTACACTGTGACAGATGGATAAGGAATCTGTATTTTTTTCTCTGTTATTTAATGATTGATTTCTTTTTGGAAAACTCATACTGGTACACCTGTTCCCTGATTTGAAACGTTGCAAGTGATAAGTGTTCATGATCAAACTATTTATATTCAGAGGAGGTACATGGG
>NW_024676844.1:0-240 GCF_008729295.1 Plectropomus leopardus | reverse complement strand
CCCACATCCATCGGGGGTGGTCCTCTGCTGCAGCAGAGGACGACTCACAGCTCCTCGAGCTGTTTGACTCACACCTCCTCAGACGCAGACCCACCAGGCACATCTCCACCAACAACAAACTAAGAGACTGGAATCTGACCATCACTCACAAGGTGGTCATCATGGGGGACTCCAACCTTTCCAGAGTCCCCCTCTTCGCCAACAAACAGGTCCAAGTGGACAGTTTTCCTGGTGCCACTT
>NW_024676843.1:0-236 GCF_008729295.1 Plectropomus leopardus | reverse complement strand
GTTTAAATGAAGTTTGTTTTATGATGAATTAACTGGGTAATCAAGCCATGTCAGAGGAAGTTGAATTCAAAAGGTGCACAGTTGTGTTTCTCTGTTTAATAAGAAAATAGGCATGAGAATAATACTTTTCTTAACATTCTGTGGATTTCTATTGTGTATTTATATTTCTGAAAAGCTGAAAATTAGCGCTGCACACTTGTACCATCATTTACTGAATACCCTGGTGAAATTTCAGA
>NW_024676842.1:0-209 GCF_008729295.1 Plectropomus leopardus | reverse complement strand
ACACACACACACACACACGATGGGGTGACACATTGGTGTTGTCAGCTCAGCAGGGTGTAGGCTGACCCAGAGAAATACCACAGAGACACCAGGCAGGGCAGAGTGAGGGACTCTCAGTGATGGAGTCAGTCTGTGCACCTGTACTTTCCTCTCCAGGATAATACTTAGTCCTTGTGTTTGCTTCAGCGCCTGTTTATTCAGATGCAGCA
>NW_024676841.1:0-2599 GCF_008729295.1 Plectropomus leopardus | reverse complement strand
CAAGCAGGTTATAGTCATTGTTTTCTGTCTCTGCAATTTTGGAGGATCGACTTCAAAGAGTTCGGATCTCAACCATTTAGCATGATTCAGAAGCTGGATTTTAAATTTGTGAGTATACTTCTTATTTTTACATTGCTTTTTTTCCAGTAATCAAGGACTGCAGGAGTATAATAACTGTTCATGTAAGAGCTGGTAGAGGGTGAGTTTTGAAATGTGCATTAAAAACTCGCTGATGTTCTTTTTTCTTTTGTTAACATTGAAATTAATCCTTTAAAACCTGGAGCGACATCGCTTTCATATAAGTAGATTTTGAACGTCTATGGAAAAACTCTGTTTATGAATATCATAATTACATTTTTAAAACTGTTAGAAAAATTTTATATTTTAAGCACTTTTCCCATTCCTTTTGCATTTTTGCTTGTTTTATAACCTTTTCTATATTTATCTATTAATTAAATGCATTTTTTTAATAATTTTCTTGTATTTTAATTGTAATGTAATTTTTTTGTCATTTCTTTTGTTGCTCATATTCTCCTCTCATGTTTTTGAGAGAAATCAAGCCAGTTTGCTCAGTTTTCAAAGGATTAAATAGTTGAAATCTGAATATTTTTAAAAAACTGAACTGTTTGATGATTTGCAAGTCAAAAGACAATTAACATTATAATTGAAAATAGGAGAGGTTTTGCATTATTTAGATAACTTGTTAACGTAATAGCTTTAAATTTGAATGGCTTTATTTTAGATGTGGCAGGTCCCAATTACATGTCATTGTGGTGAAAACTGAACTCAGTTTTATATGTGAAGTCTGGACTTCTTTGGACAAATCACCAAATCATGAATACTGACCAAATACAGTAAAATAATCCCAAGAGCAGCTTTCAGAGTTTGGTTTTATATTTTCTATTTACTCATTTTCTTCTTATTTGCAGTAAAAAATCAGAAATGGATCGTTATGTGACCCTGATTCTCCTCCTCTTTGGTAAGTTCAAGTCATTTACATAGTTTCATGGACCAAATATGTGTTTTGGTTTTCAGTTCAGACTCACCACGTCACAGTATTGTGATTGATTTATTTATTTCATAGCATATTAATGAACATCAGTATAAAAAACAAATGTGAATATGCCTGAGTTAGCATGACTGCTAATTTACATCCATAATGCCTTGGCAGGTAGTAAACTGTAAACTGGATGACATAAAGTGCATGGTGCAAAGTACTTCATGTGCAGAGAATAGAGTTAAACGTGTCGGTTTCGCACACAACAGTAATTCGAGAGTGTTAAACAACATGCAGCATCACGCCACCCTGAACATCAACGGCAGACGCAGAAGGACACCTAAGGCGTAAAATACAGACACAGCAGTCCACTGCAAAAAGTGTGATGACCTAGGATGAGAACATGTTAGCGCTAGTTTCTTGGATTTAATGCTATTGTATAACAATATTAGTTGGAAATTTGTACAGACATATTTCAGTTTTTTTTTCTTTAAAAGCCTTAAATTGTTTCAATTCTTTCAAATTACTCACTTAATATTAAACCTGCCGTCTCTCATCCACCCTCAGGACTGAGCCTCAGCTCCTGCTCTCACTTCCCCCTGAGGGAGTATTACTATGTCGACTTGGAAATGAGCTGGGCCGACGCTCAGAGTTACTGCAGAATGTATTACGGCGACCTGGCGACCTTTGAGAGCGCGGATGATCAAAGCAGGCTTCAATCCACTTTCTCCTATTCATGGGCATGGATCGGACTGCATGATGACCCAAAATCCTGGAAGGAGAACATGGGCAACGACGCCAACTCCTGGAGATGGTCAAGTACCGATGAAACCAGCAAAACTGGTTACAAAAACTGGGATCCAAATGAACCAGCCAGTAGCCATGCAAATGAAAACTGTGTGGGAATGACCACTCATGGACGATGGTATGACGCGCCCTGTCAGTCAGACAGGTCTTTTGTTTGTTACACTGGTAAGAAAAGATGATTTTTTTTCACAATGTCTCAGATGCACAAATGATGCTTTGCAGGTGCGTCTCAGAGCTCGTCTTGCACACGATTGGCATCATCTAACGTCATTTTTGCACGGAGTTTAACAATTATCTCCATTGATTAATCAGTTTTAGTATCTATGATTTTGAATTTCTTTGTAAGTAAAAATATCTTATTTTTGAGGCCAGGATAAAATCGTCACAATGTTTGCCTGAAAACACAAAGATATTCAATATGAGGAAATTTTACACAGTGTGCAAAAATAGCAAACTAGTCAAATTGAATCCACCTCACCCGCCCTCACTATGAGAAGCTGCGACTCAGTAATGGAAATAATTTATTGTGGTTTGCCTTTTGTCTCTTGCAGAGATAAACCAAACTGAGAAAACCTATGTGTTCATCTCAAGCCCAAAAATGTGGTATGCTGCCCGCGACGACTGCAGAAAACACTACACGGACTTAGCTGCGATCGAGAGCAGCGAAGAAAACGATGAGGTCTTCTCTGTGATACCATCCATGGCTCGAACTTGGATTGGTCTGTACCGAGTGCCGTGGACTTGGTCCGACAAGACCCAAAGCTCCTTCACATCCTGGACAAGCGGGAGCCCAAA
>NW_024676840.1:0-293 GCF_008729295.1 Plectropomus leopardus | reverse complement strand
TTGTTTTTTCCAAGCTTTCTTTTTTTCCATTTACAGCAAAAATGTCACTGAAATCACAGAAATAGACTGTAGTTTTATTTCAGTACATGACCTCATTGTTGCATGCTGTGTGTGTGTGTGTGTGTGTGTGTGTGTGTGTGTGTGTGTTTGCGCGCGCAAAAGCCCCTCAACTCTTGGTGTCAAATCCCAACTACTTCTCTTAAGGTGTAAAAATTCAGGACTGAACTCGAGTTAGCCTTCGAATGTAGCCTCCGAAGAATGCAGACCTTCGGAGGTCGCAGCCTACGCGGTCT
>NW_024676839.1:0-239 GCF_008729295.1 Plectropomus leopardus | reverse complement strand
ACAATTTAATCATTTTATCCCCATTCAACTTAGCGGCGGGCTAAACTAGAAGTTAGTCTCTTGTGCACTTGCTGTATAAGCTACACAATGTGAAAGATTCGGGTAATATTACACCAGGAAGGTCGAAATATTTTACCGTGCCACTGAGCAACTTTAGTAAGCATGAACGGGGAACTGGGACCCACCTCAAATGCTTTATCCTATTGTCTTTGTACATCCATGGAAGGGGCAACGGCTCC
>NW_024676838.1:0-483 GCF_008729295.1 Plectropomus leopardus | reverse complement strand
TGTGTCTCATTCACCAAATTTTGTTTCTATTTTGGTGACTTTGTATGTTTTTATAGTCATTCTTTTGTGTGTTTTTGAGGCCATTTTTTGTATTTTTCCTGTCTTTTTGTGTCTCCTTATGCTGTTTTGTATGCCTTGGAGGCAATTTTGTGTCTCTTTGACTTAATTTTGTGTCTTTCTTGGTAGTTTTGTGTCTCTATAGTTGTCATTTGCATCTTTTAGACCATTTTTTTTTAGTATTTTTCAAGTCATTCTATGTCTCTTCATGGTTGTTTTGTGTCTTTTTGAGTTCATTTAGCATCTTTTAATGTGTGATATTTCTTCATAGTCATTTTGTGGTCTCTTTTGGCTGTTTTTAGTGTTTTTTGTTGTCATTTTCTGTCCCCTTGTGTGTTGTTTTACCCATTTTTTTGTTAGTTTTTTGTCTCTTTGCCACTTTAGGCAACTTTTTGTGGTTCTTTTGAGTCTCCTCCTGGTCAGTAC
>NW_024676837.1:0-411 GCF_008729295.1 Plectropomus leopardus | reverse complement strand
AGTGTAGACTGTTCTATCAGTGATAACAGACTGAATAGGAGGATAAGACAGTGAGGCGGGTGCCGAAGGAAGCCAGCAGGGGGAGCTAGCGCTGGCAGCAGTAGCCCGAGGTACAACCGGAGAGGGAGACTCGAGACAGGGGAAGTGGTGCGTAGACAGTCAATCACGTGGAGATGATTGAACAGTGTACTGTATGTTGGCGGCTAGCATTTGGGAGCCCAGTATATTAGGGTGAGCGCCGTCTCTTTTAAAGAAAAATTGGCGGTTCCAGAACAGGTTGAAGTTATCAATGAACTCCACACTATGTGTTCTACATGCGGACAATAGCCAAGTGTGAAGACTAAGGATTCCTGAGAAGCGACCGGAACCGCGACCTAATGTGGGAATGGGACCAGAGATGAACACCGACTT
>NW_024676836.1:0-270 GCF_008729295.1 Plectropomus leopardus | reverse complement strand
TAAACAGCGGAAAGACAAACCAAGTTGGCTTTTGTGAGTTTTATTTTGTTTCTGTCATCTTTGAATGAAGTGTGTTTTATGATGATAAAATTACTGTTTATTTAAATGCAGTCTGGTGGGTTAGGTGATTGCAATTTTGGGGTTGTTTCTTGTTTAAAAAAAAAAAAAAGTTGGGATCCTTTTTTTTCAATTTTGTTTTCCCACACTTTTTATTACAGCGTGGGCCTGTCAGTGGTAAAATCAAGCACTGATGGTGCAAACATGCCCCAA
>NW_024676835.1:0-204 GCF_008729295.1 Plectropomus leopardus | reverse complement strand
CATTTGAAATTTCCCCCAATGGGGGATCAATAAAGGAATATTCTATTCTATCTATTCTATTCTATTCTATCATAGTAAAGTACTGAAAGTAAGTACTTATGCAGAATACTATATATATATATTAGGATCATAATTATTGATGGATTTTTATTAACTTACAAATAGGCAGACAAAAACAGTACACACAAAATTTGAGGTCAAACA
>NW_024676834.1:0-313 GCF_008729295.1 Plectropomus leopardus | reverse complement strand
TTAAACCACATTAAATAGCGTGCCGAGACACGCCATAGCATTGAAAGATGCAAAAACGGCCAAAAACACCATAATATGGCAAGTCGAAAAAATGACTCAAAGAGCAAGGCTATAGTATGGCAAAAATGTAAAAAAATGACACGTCTAAAAAAACAACTGAGAATGCATGAAACAGTGTGCTGAGATACACCATAACACAGAATGTTACAAAAATGTAATGTAACTGCGAGTACGTTCAACATGTTTATGAATCAGCAGCAGCAGCCGTTTGAGCAACCGCTGACAAGAAGCCACAAACGGAGGGGTGGAAATT
>NW_024676833.1:0-215 GCF_008729295.1 Plectropomus leopardus | reverse complement strand
AGATCAGACCTAAAAAACATATCAGTCCTAATATCAGTCCTGAGAACCCATAGCAATTCTGCAGACCCGGATCAGTTCTGTAGACTCCCATCAATCCTGCAAAAGCCCACCAGTCCTGCAGACCCTGATCAGTGCTACAGATCCTGATCAGTCGTCCAGACCCTGACGAGTCCTGCAGACCCCCATTGATCCCACAGATCTTAATCAATTCTTTA
>NW_024676832.1:0-257 GCF_008729295.1 Plectropomus leopardus | reverse complement strand
AATAAAATAGAGAAAAATAAAATAAAATAAAATAGTGGGGGATTGCCGAGGGAAACACTGAAAGTAATGTTGTTGCTTATGTACTTACATCCTCAGACTCCCTCAGAAGCTCTGTATCTTCCACCTGGACCACAGCGTCAGCTCCACAAGGAATCGGAGCACCAGTTGTCACCCTCATCACCTGACCTGGCATCACTGTATGGGTGGGCTACACACACACACACACACACACACACACACACACACACACACACACA
>NW_024676831.1:0-310 GCF_008729295.1 Plectropomus leopardus | reverse complement strand
TTGCATTATTGTTTAATGTTCAATCTGTCGGTCACAGGTGGCCAGCAATGGGAATTCATGGAGACAAGAGCCAGCAGGAGAGGGACTGGGTCCTTAACGGTGAGATTTAATAAATCACATCTAGGGATAACTATCTATCTCGAGGCAGTTAAAAATCGCTAAAAAAATGTGAGATTCAAATCGGTGAGATGAAAAATCAACCGCACTTTTCACAGCAGAGGGCGTGATCTACTTTTGACTTTGCTTGCCCGGCGTGCCATTTTACTAAGTGTTGAACGTTCAACATCACGTCCAAGACTAGAGACTCCTC
>NW_024676830.1:0-1386 GCF_008729295.1 Plectropomus leopardus | reverse complement strand
GCCCAGAATCTACCATAGCTCTGCAGGGGGCAAGCTTTCTTTGCTGTGAGTCAGTAGCTGCAAACAAACTTGACAGCTTCAGCAGCTTTTTGAAAAAGTGATATGAGGCAAAAAGCACTGAATATACTGTATATGATATGGGGCTCTGAATTTGATCAGTTCACTGTTTATCAGAATACAAATGAGACAAAACTTAGCTAGATAATGCACCCCGCCTCACACCGCCGCTGGACTGCTTTGCCATGAAAAGAGTGCACAGCATCTCCAGAGACCCAAAACCAAGCTGGAGATCTGATGCTGGATGGCCCTCACTAACCGCTGGATCAGCAAACTTTCTGTTGCTGCCATCACACAGCTGCTGCTGGCTACCAGCCTGCCATGATCTGCGGTACCTGACTTTGAGCTGCTGCAGCTGCTAACTGTTTCCTGGTAAAAACAAAAAAGTGATGTCTATGATATCTATGTTTGAGCAGATGTGTAATTGCCTGTATTTGAGCATATGAGTGAACGTGTAAATGAAAGACATAGAGGAAACATTCCTTAAGTGTCCACACCAAAGATCATACATTGTGAAGAATATCTCACCCAGTCAATGCCAATCCTCAGGTGAATGCTGACATATGGTCTGGTCAGCAGGGTAGCAATGTGCTCCTCTCCCTCCTTAACCATCTTGTCTGACCACACCATATAGCGCTGCAGGCCCAAGTGCTCCTCTATCACTGGGAACTGGGCAGGAGCCCCAGGCAGTGCCAGGACAGGGTGCTGAGAGGGAGGGAACCTAATCAAACAGAATATGCTGGTGAAGATTCTCAGTCATACTGGTCATGGTAGGTGCTACATTGTAGGCAACTTGACTTGTCTGAGTTTCTTAACACTTTGAAACTTGGATCAATAAGCAACTTGGTAAAAAATGTTCCGCAAACTGCAAGATTTAGTAGATTTTTTTCTAGAAATGCTGAGGGAAAAAATCCAGAAAAGTATATTTAAATTACCATAGCTAGATTTTTAAAATAATTATTATCTTTTGAAGTTTGCTAGTTGCCTTCTTCCCATGTTTTTGAGAGAAATCAGACAGATTTGTTCAGGTTTGAAAGTGTTTAAGACATTTAGCCTCTCATTTGATTGGCTTCATCGGTTCAGGACTGAAGAGGCCGCTTGGATGAGAGGTGAAACATCCTCTAGAAACTCAAGCTTCTTCAGTCCAGAGGATACTGGTGAAGACTCTCATCATCCGATCATGGTAATTTGAGATTCTATAATGTAGGCAACTGCACTTGCTTGAGTTTCTTAAAAACATTTCACCTCTTATCTGAGTGGCTTCTTCAGTTCTGGGCTTAAAAAGCTGGTCAGATGAGAGGCAAAACATCTTCAAAAAACTCAAGCAAG
>NW_024676829.1:0-329 GCF_008729295.1 Plectropomus leopardus | reverse complement strand
TTTTTTTTTGGTGTATTTCAGGGAGAATTGTTGGCACATGATACTTTTAACAAAATATCATGGTTTAAAGCTTTAGGTGTTAATGTGTCCAATCATTACTGTTTTGTGGCTCAAAACTAGCTCCTCTGTCATGATAATTAATTGTTTCTTGTTACCTACTACACCAAGCTTTTTGTTGTGGTTAACACTTTGGTGTTATTTCAGTTGAACACTGTTTATAACAACAGCTGTAACAGTCCCCTCAGGCTAGACATATGTTGCTTCACATTCATTTAGTTAAATATTAAACTGAAATGTAAAGACAATCTGGGCTAACAGCAATGTTTATT
>NW_024676828.1:0-232 GCF_008729295.1 Plectropomus leopardus | reverse complement strand
CTTAAAAAGGATATTATTTTTCAACCTAGGTTATTGTTTGTATTAATTTCAAGTTCTCTCCTTTAATCTTTTTGAGTTAACTCAGCGTTTTCTGAATAAAGTCTAGTTCTTTAGTTCAAGAGATATCGTTGAAGTTTGGTTAAACTCCCCTTTAAGTTTCAACCATTTCTTGTTTTGTTGTTTGTACCAAACAAAAAAACATTTACACTTCCAGTAATACCATTACAGTATT
>NW_024676827.1:0-255 GCF_008729295.1 Plectropomus leopardus | reverse complement strand
ATATATAATATAAATATAAATGTACTGAAGTAAAAAGTGCAATATTCCCCTCTGAAATGTACTGAAGTAAGAGTATAAAGTGACATAAAAAGGAAATACTCAAGTAAAATACAAGTACCTCAAATTTGCACTCATGTATGGTAGTAAATTTACTTAGTTACACTCCTCCACTGGTTAACAGTAATGTGTCTATCAGCATGTCTGCTGGTCAGCATGACGGCAGCCGAGGACACAAAGGGACGTCTGTCTGCGACA
>NW_024676826.1:0-248 GCF_008729295.1 Plectropomus leopardus | reverse complement strand
AAAAAAAAGAGAATTCTCTTACAGTTGGGTGTTGTAGGCGCCAACTGTCACCAAGACCAAAATCACTCATGAACTGGATTATTGTTTGTGTGGATTGCCAGGTGCGTGTATTGCTAGATGTGTTGGATCTGTCTATTGATGGGTTTATTACTGTATTAAAGTCGCCACCAATTATTATTGGGGAGTCAGAGAAGTTGGATGTGGATGAAAAGAAGTTATGAAAGAAAGATGGGTCATCGGTGTTAGGG
>NW_024676825.1:0-228 GCF_008729295.1 Plectropomus leopardus | reverse complement strand
TATATAAAAGTCAGAAACAGAACATTACAACTTGTGTAGCCATGAACTAGGGTTCTTTTTCTTCTAATGATGGACAGCTCAAATAAAGTCTGACCTAATTGGTTTTATGAACTCTATCCAATTTTCCCAAATTCTTTTAAATCTGTCCACCTCCACTCTCATGGAGAAAGTTAACTTTTCCATCACATATATATTGTGTATAACCTCAACCCAATCCTCAACCTTAGG
>NW_024676824.1:0-419 GCF_008729295.1 Plectropomus leopardus | reverse complement strand
AGATAGATAGATAGATAGATAGATAGATAGATAGATAGATAGATAGACAGACACAGAATATTCCCATTATTTATTGACAAACCAATTTTCGTATGTATTTATTTATTTAATGTTGACTGACATGGCATTCCATACAGGAGTACCCATGGAATTGGTGCCTATTGTTGGGCTCAATGGACCAGATATAGTAGTATTTGCTTATCCACGAAATGTAATAATACAATCATTATAATCACTCTAAAACATTATCTATATACAGTTATATGAAATCCATGCAGTAATAAAATATTTCTCTACTGTAGCCTAAAACTTACCTATACTTGTAATGAGCAAAACTGGTCTCCTGGTGCTATGATTACATTTAAAAAATATAAACTTAGATAAAAATAACTTTGTTGTGACTTGTCAAAGGATAGCAT
>NW_024676823.1:0-229 GCF_008729295.1 Plectropomus leopardus | reverse complement strand
GCCAAACAAAAAACATCTGTGCACAGTCAAAAACTATTTGCTTCCCTAAATCAGCAACACCTGAGATGAATTTAAATCTCTGCTGGCCAACAATAGTGAGTACAATAAACCCCCTAGTGGCTAGAAGGAATATTACACTTAAACGAAAATTAAATATGGCTCCTACGGTCACCAAACTGTCCAAACATTTCACACCAACTAACTGTACTCTGACTATACTAACTACCTG
>NW_024676822.1:0-346 GCF_008729295.1 Plectropomus leopardus | reverse complement strand
CAACAAAAGCTTTGAATGTTTTTAGGATGCTCAGTCTGTCTTTCACAGGTGAGTTATTTTGCCACATGTTCGTGCCTGAGCAACCGACAAAAGTTTCCATCCTTCTTTCGGACGATCCCAAGCGATGCTTTCCAGGTGACCATCTATTAGTAAATTAATATGCATTGAGAAAAGCATGTACAGTTAAATATTTAAAGAAATAATATCCCTGCACTGCAATGACATTTTTTAAAAAGCCTGTCATATACTTTGTGTCATTGGAGCTGTTTAGTCTCAGCTGAAAGTCAATATTTAAACATTGTTGAACCTGCTTGACAGCCTCCCCCTGTTATTTTTTTTTTTTTTT
>NW_024676821.1:0-260 GCF_008729295.1 Plectropomus leopardus | reverse complement strand
TTGAGGAGAGAATAAGAAGTGTCACTGTGAGTGAGCATGAGACAACTGTCGGCTCTTAATCAGTAGATTCCCTCTCCACTGCTCGACCAGCTGTAATGCTTTCAGCACTGTGATCATTGTGCGGTCCACTCTGCCTCTGTTCCATATCCTTCACACCGATGTGACATGAAAAATGTGAATTTTCTGTGCCGAAGATAATGAGCAGCTGCTGCATTGACTACAGTTCAAACTGCCATTAGACAAGTACGGGTTTTTAAAGG
>NW_024676820.1:0-479 GCF_008729295.1 Plectropomus leopardus | reverse complement strand
CTCTGATCGATTATGATTAGAACCTGAGCTGTCTGAAACCACATCTTATGAGCCATTTTTTCTGTCTACATCTGCAACAGTCCTACATTTCACCATGACTTTGGTTAATTCTTTTGAACTTAATGTCATTAGTCAGATTTTAAGATCAGAACTGAATTATGTTTTTTTTTAATGTCCCTAAGTCTCAGCTGCAGGATTTGAGTTTTGCCCTTGCATTTGTTCCCTATCTGCTGCACAACAGAAGCATTTCTAGACTGTTTTGAATGAATGGCTAAAATGAAGTTTTACACAGTGGGGATTTTCATCATAGTTTATGAGACAGAGGACAAAATGCATTTGTAGGCAATTGTACATGGATGGCGAAGATGTGGTTTCAGACAGCACATGATCTTATCATAATTGATCAGAGAGAAGAACAATTCATCATTAACCACATCTTATGAGCCATTTTTTCTGTCTACATCTGCAACAGTCCTACA
>NW_024676819.1:0-1179 GCF_008729295.1 Plectropomus leopardus | reverse complement strand
TACTGGCGCTCATGGTATGAGTCTAAAACCTTTGAGGAGGATATAGAAGAAATCTACAGGACCATTGTACCGCTCTACCAGCATCTGCACGCCTTTGTGCGTCGCCAGCTCTACAATCAGTACGGTCCCAAATACATCAACCTTAAAGGACCCATCCCTGCCCACCTGTTAGGTACAACTGAACATTTCTATGTTACTAACATATGCTTTTTGTTGAAAAGAGCTGTGACTATTTTCTGCATGACTAAAAGGAAACAGAGGGGTTATGAGTTACTGTTTTGCAAAGACTGATTTTGCAGGAGGGCAGGGGAGAGTCTTTCAGTTTTCCACGCCTCAGCAACTCCCATGTTCTGCAAGATAAATTACAGTTTTTGTCAAAGCAGTCTGGTGGTCTCACAGAGAGCACAGATGTATGCAACAGCTTCATTTCCCCTGTTAAAAAGATTGTCTGACGGCAAGGTAGATAGGTATAAACTGATATAGATTTCTTGAAGGAGGCTAAAATGTGTTTTGCCTGCATCTACAGCAGTACATTACTTCGCTTCTGTGGCAGTGCTCCTGCCTGTAACGGACACAAGAAAGACCCAATAATGCACGCTCTTTCAATCAGACAAAGGGTCGATACATGGAAGATCTGTCCACACTGGCAAAAGTACAAAGTCCACAAGGCAAAAGGCCTGGGCAAAAATTTCGAAACAGGTCAAAAGCTACAAAGACTTACTTGGAAACAGTCTCACCCACAGGAGATGCGAGCGGAGGAGCTGAGGAGGAGATGTGAGGAGAGACACATGTCTTTAGACAAACGAGACGTCCTTTCCTCTGTGGTGTCATGTGGAGCATCACGTGAAGTGACGTCTGTTTCTGATGACGGAAAATTGAAATTCTGTAACTCATCAAACCAAACACTCAGGGGTCATCAGCTTCACGTGTGACTGAATGGGAATGATGATTGGTGTTAAAATAAAAGTTATAAAGGGAAATAACAGATCATGGCAAGGAAATGATAATGAATCAGGAAACATTAACATATTAATTCAGACTCTCTTTGAATCCTGTATGAAATCTTTTTCGGCAGTTTGTTTGGAGGGGAAATAACACAACTTTCAAAAGTTTAAAATGTTAAAAAAACAACAAAAAAAACCAAAACCCAGCCACAACCTTAGAGATTCTTCTGTACTG
>NW_024676818.1:0-231 GCF_008729295.1 Plectropomus leopardus | reverse complement strand
TCAGATTTTTATATTAAAGTGTCTATAAGGAGAAACAACACACTAAAACAATGCAATATTTAATATTTTTTTACATAAAAACAAGGAGACACATCAGATATACATTAATGTAAGCTTAATGTGACCCAGACATGAATGACATTTTTTTTCCAGAAGCTTTTGTCACAACAGAAACTTCTTAGTGCACTAATAGAAAAGTGCTGATTATTTTCCAAACCATGAATAATTGTT
>NW_024676817.1:0-207 GCF_008729295.1 Plectropomus leopardus | reverse complement strand
GTTAATTCTTAAGTTATGGCCAAAAACCTGTTATTTTTTTCGAGGTCACAGTGACCTTAGATCTTTAACTATCAAAATCAAATCTGTTCTTTTTTGAGTCCAAGTGGACATTTGTGTCCCTCAAGGTGCTCTTGAGACATCACTCTCACAGGATAGGGATGGATAACCAGAAAACATAATGTCTCTGGTCGATTCTATTGCCAGCAC
>NW_024676816.1:0-221 GCF_008729295.1 Plectropomus leopardus | reverse complement strand
GGACGCAGGTCAAAGTCATGTTTTTGATGAGGACCATTTCTGTGTCTCCTGTTGTCATGAAGGACGGCTGACAGTCCTCCAGTGTCCAACTCTCAGGACTATAAACTCTCCCAGAGCACTGGAGCATGGAGCTGCTGATGCAAAGTGGCTCTGTATGGAAATGCTCTGACTGACCCAACAGGGACTTGGATTACTCTGATGATGCTGTTTATCAATGGATC
>NW_024676815.1:0-245 GCF_008729295.1 Plectropomus leopardus | reverse complement strand
TGAGCTGTTTTTGGGACATGTCAAATTTTGACATTTTTGCCTTACTATAGCCTTGCTTTTTTGGGTCATTTTTTCAACATACTATATTATGGTGTTTTTGGCCATTTATGCAACTTTCTTTGCTATGGCGTGTCTGGGCATGCAAATTTAGGTGGTTTTCAAGTGTTTTGAGCTGTTTTTGGGACATGTCACATTTTTGCGTTTTTGCCTTACTATAGCCTTGCTTTTTTGGGTCATTTTTTCAA
>NW_024676814.1:0-264 GCF_008729295.1 Plectropomus leopardus | reverse complement strand
GACAAAGGGCCAGGATTGGAATCAAAACTGCGGCCACTGCAGCAAGGTCAATGTGTTTATTCATGGGATGCTTCCTCTACCAGGTGAGCTATACGCACCTCAAAAAAGGCTTTTTTAAAGTTAGTTTATTCCATCATTCTTTTTTTTTTTTAGTCAGCCATTTACACAAACAAAAACATCTTCAAAACATGGACAACTAGATAAATATATACTCCAGAAATCAACCTGACTGAACAAAATAAGTTGATTTTCTTTACAGAGCTC
>NW_024676813.1:0-296 GCF_008729295.1 Plectropomus leopardus | reverse complement strand
CCAAAGTTTTCTGTTTATATTTTTGTAATAAAATTGAGCCATCTCTTTTAAAGTGAGATTTGTGGTCTTGCATCTCATCACTGCTCCTCCGTTCATACCTGGTGGTGACAGAGGTCTGGGTCCACGATGAACACGTGACAGGAAGTCCTCAAACTGCCCTCTTCATCTCGTCCGTTGCTGGAGTGACAATCGTCGTGGTCATCAGTGGCCTGCATCGTGACCAGTCCAAAGAATCGACGGTCATCGGGACAGCAGGCACTGAAGGCGAGTTTTTCTGCAGGATATGTGGCCAAAAT
>NW_024676812.1:0-296 GCF_008729295.1 Plectropomus leopardus | reverse complement strand
TCAACCATGAGTATTTGCCTACTGACCACAAAGGTTTGCTGGGGGGGCCCTCAGTTTACAGGGGAGTACAGGCAAAGGTGCACATAATTCCGACAGTTTAATTTTCAATCTTGTGGGAGGACTTCAAGACCCTCAAAATAGGTTAATAAAGGCCCCCACGTGTCATAGAACTTTTGGGTCGACCCTCGAATACTATATTTTATCTTCTCTAATTTAAGGAAAAAAGTCAAGTCTTTCAGCCATGAGGAAGCTTTGGGTGCACATGCTGATTTCCACTCTAACAGGATTCTTCTCCG
>NW_024676811.1:0-234 GCF_008729295.1 Plectropomus leopardus | reverse complement strand
CATGTTGAGGCAGTTTATAGTATAACCTGTTGAAAAAGTGGTCCAAAAAGTCAATATTTTGAGCGTTTTAAACCAAAGTACAGTATGGCAAAAAAGCCATAAAAGTCATAAATCGCAAAAAAAAATCGTCTTTGGGTAATTTTTTACGACATACTTCTGTATACTATGACGTTTCTGTTCCATTTTGGCTAATTTTTGATGACATACTATAGTATGAAGTTTTTAGGCCATTTT
>NW_024676810.1:0-326 GCF_008729295.1 Plectropomus leopardus | reverse complement strand
GCAGCGACGTCTGTCAATTTTAGACAGATATATCAGCCGATATTTTTATTATTTTTTTTTTATGCCCAAAAAAACATTTGGCTGTAGATTCAGACAGTTTAGACACTGACTGTGATATTGCATAACAAATTAAGGCATAAAAAATTGATAAATATACCATTTTTGCCAAAAAACAGGTGAAGTGGTCCCAAAACAGGTAAAACCAGTATCGGCAGCAACGTCTGTCAATTTTAGACAGATATATCAGCCGATATTTTTAATTTTTATGCCCAAAAATATCATTTGGCTGTAGATTCATACAGTTTAGACACTGATTGACATTGATT
>NW_024676809.1:0-237 GCF_008729295.1 Plectropomus leopardus | reverse complement strand
AGGAAACATAAATGGAGATTAATTATTAATTATTGATTATATTTACTATACTTTTTCAAGGCAGTCTGTTTCTAAAACAGAGAGAGGAAAGGTTGAGATGTTTCTTCGTGTCAGTGACCGAAAAAGACTTTGAATCTTTAGTTTCGATCTTTTAGTGTCAATATGACGAAACACGTTAACGCTCTGTGCTGAAAACCGCGTGTCCACATGTCTAAATGTGCCGCAGCTGAGCAGCAC
>NW_024676808.1:0-1261 GCF_008729295.1 Plectropomus leopardus | reverse complement strand
TTTCTGCCCTGGTACTTGGCATCGTAGTTTGTGGCGTCTGAGTAAAAAGCAGAGACAGCATGTGTTCCCCTAGTATTCAAGGTAAATTTCAATTCAAATAAATTTAAAATATTAATTTAAAATGTCAATGTCAGTAGTAGTAGTAGAAGTATACAATTAGACATTACTATCTCAATTTCATAGTATGTTAGGGAGCTGGATAGACTTTTATAATATACAACTAAATCTCTGGAATTACTAAAAAGCAAGTGTTACATACTAGGCACTTGGGCGGTCTGCTTTTCCTCCCCGGGGCTCCTTGTTTTCACAATGCTCCTTGCAATACAAAATGAACAGAGAGAACAGAGAAAAACCTTCCCATATGGTCAATGCAATTCTCTGAGTACCCCTCTTCGAAAAAGACAAAAGGTCACATTTTTAGAACAGTCATATTCCAATATGTGGAATGTAAATGGAATTAGATACTATATTGGGATTTATTATTGATTTCTATTTAATATGTGGAATACGTCGGTCCTGTCACGGAAAAGCGGCTGAAATGCCGTTATTGGAAGAATCACCACTTAGTATTTTACCCAGGTAATTTGTGTTATCAATTAGAATACAACAAGTTGAAGGAGTAGGAAGTGGGATTTTATCTGTAATTTCATTTTACCGTTTTGTGAAATGAATCCTGGTGGCCTGTGAATAATACACTTCCTGGTTTGATACTCTAAACCAGCCTCTTTGTGATTAGTTTATGGACAACCAATCAAAGTCTGTGATTTGAATGAACCTTTTTGGGAATTATTATAAAATATGCTGTTTTAGAAAGCTTGTCTTCTCTTCTTTGCTATTCTTTGAATGGCTGCCAAAGATCCTCAATGGAACAATTAGAGAATATTGTAATCTTTTTTGAAGGCTGTGACCCTTTGACTCTCGGAAAAGTTTAAAGGCTCCAATAGTGTACTAGGAAGCCTTCCGGGAGATGAGCAGTCTGTGATTCGTCACTCATGTCTCTTTTTGGAACTAATTGGGCATAGGGGGTGGCTTATTGGGAATGCTGATTGCTAATTTGCAAAAGTGCCATATTTTCATATTGTCTTTTTTGGAATTAGCATCAGCATCAAAGAATTTGGGAAAATGAGTTATGCTAGTGATTACATTAGCGATTTCTATGCAATATTTGCAATGAGTTGTGATGCTACATTGGGAGGGATTACGGTTTGGACATTACATTGTAAAGTAATATAGGTAATGTTAGTCTAATGTGTAATATGCT
>NW_024676807.1:0-3724 GCF_008729295.1 Plectropomus leopardus | reverse complement strand
AATTTCAAACATAAAATTATTATAACATAAATGAAGTTTTCTTAATGTTTTTATCCTAATGGATAATTGTTCTAATAATCCTCCCCTCTTTTTTAAAATACATTTTTTGGAAATGTTCTTGTCATAATTTCGGAATTTCTTGCCATTTTTGAAACATTTCTTGCCAATATCCTAAACACAGATCTCGATTTATAACAGTGCATGACATTTCATAAGCTTATTAAATGTAAATTAACTATAATTCAATGATCATTTTTATGTCAGTCAATTAAATAATCCACCAATCATTGAAGCTCTAACATCCAATAATAATAACAATAACAATAATAATAACGATGGTAATAATAATATAATAATCAGATCATTAAAACATTAATTTTGGTAATTATTGATCAAATAATAAACAACTTTTTGGGGTGCCAGCTGGCATTTATATGAAGAAGTATTGTAAATACATTTTTACATGCTGACTTCTTATAGGAGAGATCACAATACGTCATTTTTCTCTCCATGACGAGTGACTGTAAAAACGTTTATGGCATTTTAAACAACCTTTTACGTTAAATAACTGTCACAAAAAGAGCCTTTGCTCGAAAAAAAAAACCTTTCCTTTTTTCTTAACACTTTTACGAGCAACAAATCATTTCAGATAAACTCCTCCACTGTAACTGCACCGATCAGAGCGTCCTATAAGCCGGTGACGGTGATTTTGGGTGATGAAGAGCACGCAGAGGTGCTGATCCGAGGGTTTGGTTGCTCTTTTGACCTCCAAGATAAGCTGACCCAGAATCTGCACCATATCGGAGATTGCATGTTTGGAAACAGATGGTGCTGATATTTGGCGGTTTTGGGACAGATGTTCACAAACTTGCTGTGAGAGGATTTAGAAATAACAAATAGTTGGGAGTATCAGTCGCGAAATATTGATTGCTGGCTGTTCCTGGTGTGTGTACTCACGCAGACCCACGGGTGCTTCAGAGCCTCCTGGGCGGTGATTCTTTTAGCCGGGTTGATGGTCAACATCTGGTTGATCAGATTTTTAGCCTCTGGAGTCACCGTATCCCACTCTGGGGAGGGAAACTAAAGCACACACACACACACACACACACACACACACACACACACACACACACACACACACACACACACACACACACACACACACACACACACACACATGCATGATCACATTTGTATTAAAAACACCATAATGTCTAATATAACCTTTAGGGACTGTTTGGTGCATTTCACGACCTTTTCATTCTTCTTTTTTTTTTATATGATTGTGTCTGTGTTGATGCATGTGTCCTAAATGTAGTCCAGATTGTGTATTTGAGTGTAATCAGTGAATTTGCAGCTCAGCTCCTACAATAAGTCTAAAATACACTGTGGAAACTAAATAGTTACATTCAGACTGTTCAGGTCCAAAAATGCTCCATTGAAACCCATTCAAACTGACATTTTTGATCCCACAGCCATCAGAGCAGAAAAACAGGACTTGTATTATTTCTGGGTGTCATTCTGGGCTTTTGACTCTGAATTTGTCATTTTGACTATTTTCCACCTGATGAAGTCATTTTGACCATATTTGGCATATGGAGGAAATACATGCTATTTCCACTAGGTGACCTGTCACAGTCAATGTAGCTGCTGATCACTGACATATCCCAGACTGTCAGCAGCAAAAAAATCAACTTGCATGTATTATATTGAAGACAATTAAATTTTTTTTTTTAAATGTATAGATATAGTGGCATCACAATAAAAACCTGGCATTTAAAGGGTTAAAATTCTGAAATTTTATGAATATTTGATATTTATGAGTAAGAGTGATTTTGATTACAAAACGAAGTCAATGAAAGCAGAAAATCATGTTAATGCATATTTTTTAATGCTTGATTTTGAAAAGTGCAGGTTGTGAGCAGAGCGATGTGAGTGTGAGTGTTTGACTCTGCACAAAAAAATAATAATGTATAAAAATCAATGTTGCTGCTAATCATTGACACATCCTTGAATGTGATAATAATAAAAAAAAAATGCACTTAGCATGCAGTATATATAAAATAATTATGTTTTTATGGTCTTTTTCCATCCAAAAACATAATGACATCATGAAAAAAACTGGCATTCAAATGGTTAAAACTCCAAAAAATAATGAATATTTGATATTTATGATTAGGACTGATGTTGGTTAAAAACTTAAACTGTGAGTGTGTGTGATATTCAAACAGGCCCTGACGGTTAAACACACAATAAATCTGATTTAAAGTGCGAGTGTTTTTTCTCACATCGTACGCTCCAGCTTTGATCTGCTGGTAGAGTTTGTGCTGGTCCTCGTCCCAAAACGGAGGGTATCCAACCAAAAGGATGTAGAGGATCACACCTGCACACCGAAACACACACTTAGCCTGAGTGACGAGAAGGAGAGCGAGGCGGCGGCGGCGGCGATGATGCTGAAACAAACAGAGAAAAAGAGCTCACCACAAGCCCAGATGTCCACAGGTTTGCCGTACGCCTCCTTCCTCAGCACCTCCGGGGACAAGTATCCGGGAGTCCCTGCGAAACCTGCGCACACAAACACAAACAAACACACATCAGCGGCCAGCTTTGTGCAAATAAGTGTGTTTTGTAAGAAAGGTTTTGCATTTCCGAAAACAACCCTCAAGGAAGTCGAGGAAGTTCGTTGACGTTGCTATAAAGTGACGACAGGGAGGAGGTATCAAAACACCCCAAAAAACATCAGACTTTAACAGACACAGCTGTTTGTTTCATCTTTTTTTCCCCAAACTTTCATTCTGATTTGACGTTATGATTTTGATTTTTGAAATTTCTGAAATTTTTTTTAAAAAACAAAGCTGACAGACAAAAAAAAGTAATATTTACAGACATTAAAAATTCAAAAAGAAAAGGTCAAACATATAATGACTTGGTTTACATTTCCAAAAAAGAAAATAAATAAGTACAGAGTTAATTAATCCCACCCCTTCTTCATAAGTCATTGAATTTTAATTAACCAGCTTCCTTATTACCTTAAAGCTATACTCTAATTAACTAAATATATATATGCATACACCCACCAACCCAAAATCAAATACCTACAATTTTCCATTCTTACTTACAGAAAAAAGAGGAAGATGAACTCAGAAAAAAAGAATTAAGTAACCAAATAAATAAAAACAGTAACCTCTGTGATTGTCAAACCCCCTCTTTATCTGTACTCTGTAATAATAATAATGTTTTTATACATTTTAAACTGGTTTATGTTTGTACATTGTTTCAGCTCCATATTTAAACTGCTCCTTTGCTTCACTCGGCATGTTGTTAAACAGTTTTTTTTCCCGGTGGTGAGAACACTAAGTTCTGAAATGAAATGTTCCCGTCTGCAGGTTCGGGCGATATTTTGGATGACAACAGCTGGTGAGCTGCAGATGTGGATGAAGGTCGTAGCAGCCGTCACATTGTGAGAGTTTTGATGAGTCTGTTGTTGTAAGAGCTCTGGATTTCACACACCAGCGTAAAGTGTCCTT
Organism: Plectropomus leopardus; assembly: GCF_008729295.1. Taxonomy (NCBI): domain Eukaryota; kingdom Metazoa; phylum Chordata; class Actinopteri; order Perciformes; family Serranidae; genus Plectropomus; species Plectropomus leopardus. The sequence goes on along the minus strand of NW_024676807.1, from coordinate 197 downwards.
TCGATAAAATATGTAAAATAATGCGACACCACACCTGTCAGCGACGGTGAAACGTAATGATGAATCATGTCCGCAATGCAAGAAACAAAGTCTCACTTTACTGCTCACTGTGAATGTCTGCGTGTTTATTTTTGACAGTGAGTATATCGTATTATACTTTATTAATATACAAATACAAATTCAATCTTTCTATTATT
>NW_024676806.1:0-299 GCF_008729295.1 Plectropomus leopardus | reverse complement strand
ATACTATAGCCTTGCTTTTTTGGTCATTTTCATGACCAAACCAAATTCAGGTGTTTTTGGACGTTTTTGCAACATTGTTCACTATGATGTAGCTTAATATGCTATTTTAGGTTGATTTCAGCAGTTTTCAGCTGTTTTTGGGAATGGTCATTTTTTGACATTTTTGCCATACTATAGCCTTGCTTTTTTGGTCATTTTTTCGACGTTCCAAATTTGGATGTTTTTGGACGTTTTTTTCCAACATTCTATGCAACGGCACTGTTCAACATAATATTTCATGTCGATTTCAGCAGTTTTCA
>NW_024676805.1:0-449 GCF_008729295.1 Plectropomus leopardus | reverse complement strand
ATACTATAGCCTTGCTTTTTGTGTCATTTTTTTTTTACATGCCAAATTATGGTGTTTTTGGCCGTTTTTGCAACTTTCGTTGCTATGGCGTGTCTTGACACGCTATTTAATGAGGTTTAAAGCAGTTTTCGGCTGTTTTTAAGGGACATGCCATTTTTAGGCATTTTGCCATACTATAGCCTTGCTTTTTGGGTCATTTTTTCTCGACATGCCAAATTATGGTGTTTTTGGCCGTTTTTGCAACTTTCGTTGTTATGGCATGTCTCAACACACTATTTAATGAGGTTTAAAGCAGTTTCTAGTCATTTTTGAGACATGCCATTTTTTGACATTTTGCCATACTATAGCCTTGCTTTTTGGGTCATTTTTTCTCGACATGCCAAATTATGGTGTTTTTGGCCGTTTTTGCAACTTTCGTTGCTATGGCATGTCTCAACACACTATTTAAT
>NW_024676804.1:0-266 GCF_008729295.1 Plectropomus leopardus | reverse complement strand
CAGGTGTTTGTCTCACCTTGCTTTTACTGAAGAGGTTTTTCTTCCTGAAGGAGAACAGGATGATGTCTCGGAAGTCGGCGGGGTGTTTGACACTGACGTCCTCGGCTCTGTACTGCAGCACTCGAGACGTCTTGTTGATGATCCAGTACGGGCTGAACAGCGACAGCAGCAAGCGGCTCGCCACCTTCTTCACGTGAACGGTCACGTCCACTGTCATGTTGGTGTCGCAGTCGCAGGTCAGACACACAGCCAAGAACTCGGGCATT
>NW_024676803.1:0-370 GCF_008729295.1 Plectropomus leopardus | reverse complement strand
GGACTGTAGGGACAAGAGTTGAAAATTGGCAATAGCTTTCAACTCTTGTCCCTACAGTCCCCATACAGACCTATGTTAATCAAATATGAACTTTCAAGCATCACAATACAATATAAACATGGGATGCACAACAATGCACATAACCATAGTGAATGAATGATAAAAGAAATACAAACACACTGACTGATTATAATCCACACTTTTATTTCATGATAATTCAATGTTCATTCTCTTGGAGCGAAACTATTAAAATTGAGTTTAATTTGAAAAGTAATGAACATAAAGAAGAACATGCAGAAGACGAGTATCAGAAAGCAACATGTAGACTAAAACACTGAGCAGAGAGCTGTGAAACCTGCAGAAACATGTG
>NW_024676802.1:0-232 GCF_008729295.1 Plectropomus leopardus | reverse complement strand
TGAGGTTTGAGTCCTGCTTTATTTAAACTGTGCAACTGTAGAGTCAAGTTAACTGTTTGGATTGAATATTAGATTAATTCAACATAATAAAATAATATTAAGAATAATAAAAAATATTATTATTTCTGTGACATAAGAACTTTTATGTTTGTCATGCTTTACATTTCATCTTGCTTTAGGGAGCAAGGAGCAAACTGAAAGCTTCATAAAGCTGCGTGGAGAGAATGGCCAT
>NW_024676801.1:0-395 GCF_008729295.1 Plectropomus leopardus | reverse complement strand
GATTGTATTTCACTTGCTATTTACGACATCTATTGCTCGTCTGTCCGTCCTGGAAGAGGGATCCCTCACTATCCTCTACCGCTCTTCCTGAGGTTTCTTCCTCTTTTTTTTCCCCCCGTTACAGGGGTTCTTTTTGGGGAGTTTTTCCTTGGGTGATGTGAGGGTCTAAGGGCAGAGGGATGTCGTACACTGTAAAGCCCTCTGAGGCAAACCTTGCTTTGTGATAATGGGCTATATAAATAAAACTGACTTGACTTGACTTGACTTTGAACATGTCCAGAGGTCAGGTGTTTCAGATCCATAGGGAGCATGTTCCAGAGACTGGGGGCTGTCACACTGAAGGCTCTGTCTCTGAGAGCTTGGTATGGGGAAAGGAGAGCAGGCCTGTGCCTAAG
>NW_024676800.1:0-257 GCF_008729295.1 Plectropomus leopardus | reverse complement strand
TCAAATCAATTTGCACAGGTTTCAAAGGGTTAATGTGAAACTGCTGTGTTTTTACCCGTGAAACCCTTTGAAAACTGGATCGACATCGGTTTTCTTGTGCCGCGTTCAAGTGCCTTTTACAAGCTGTTTAACCCTTTAAAACCTGTGCAAATTGATGTTTTATTTTTTACTTTTTTTCAGAAAAATAGGGGAAAAACAGTCAGCAACTTGGCAAGAAACATCTCACAAATTGCAACAAAAAATAAATAAAAAGGGGG
>NW_024676799.1:0-225 GCF_008729295.1 Plectropomus leopardus | reverse complement strand
ACAACCAAGACAACATGAGTAGCTTTGTCACTTTATTTGATTTCACTTAAGTTAATCCAAAATGTGGCCACATCTTTTGTTAAAATCACTACCCTAATATCAGTGCACAAAGATTACACTCAGTTATCAGTTTATTAGGTACCCGAAACTAAATCTAATGCAGTGTAATAAAAAGTATTGCAGCTCTGTTATAAATCCTACCTAAACAAATGGTATATTTTAAAG
>NW_024676798.1:0-349 GCF_008729295.1 Plectropomus leopardus | reverse complement strand
ATTGCTGGGAACTTGCTGTATATGATTCTGAATGTCTCAGTTTGGATTTAATAGTTTCCAAAGGCATTTAAACAAACTTTTGTGTTGGAGTTTGTTACCTTGCAAAATTTAGATATTGCCAAAAAGACTTCAGTTTTTATTGTAAATGCCTATCAGTTCCAAATAGCAGTTATCTGTCTCAATATCTACTAATAATCGGAATTGTTATCGGCCTTGAAAAACCAATGTCGGTCGACCCCTAATCAAAATATGCAATTCACAAAAAAAGTAATATAAAACAAAAAAAAAACGAAACATGGAATGAAGTTACTAAAAGGAGTGACTAACAGGTACATTGATATATGCTAAA
>NW_024676797.1:0-322 GCF_008729295.1 Plectropomus leopardus | reverse complement strand
GTTGTATAAATGATGTAAAGAAAAACTTGACAAATTTGAATGTATGACAGCAAAGATAAACAGTTGGTCTCTTTACTGTAAAAAATGAAAGAAAAATGACTCGAAATGTGTTTATTTCTTCAGCAGTTTTCAGCCGCATCATTTGAATTTGTTTGTACATTAAATAAATTAATAATTTTGTAGTTTGTTCAGATACAAAGTGAGTTTTCAGTGGATAGGTGCTTGTTCACAGTGCAGGAGGTTTTTGTACGGCCACTTAATGAGTTTGTATCACTGTGGTGGACTTTTGGTGGAGGAACCAAACTCATCATTCACTGTAAGT
>NW_024676796.1:0-1518 GCF_008729295.1 Plectropomus leopardus | reverse complement strand
GTCTATTCCATGATTCAACTGTAAATTTGACTAATTTTAAAGACAAATTAATTTTGTCTTTAAAATTAGTCAAATTAGTCAATTTTTCAAAACCTCGGGCCAACTTTCACGATTCACTTAGATTAATGTGTTTCCTGGTTTTTGTAGAGACAGAGAACTCAATCCATACCAACTCTGATCCCGTGGAAACAACCGCCGAGGTCAAACTACATGATTTATTCACACATAATAACACGCCTCGTCTGAAGAGATCAAAAACCCTCGACTACGAGCTTAAACTCTTGAGTGGCACAATTTACTCAACCTGTATGAGATGAAAGGGGAGCACACTAGGCTGGCCTACTTCTCCTGCAGGCTTCCCGGGGTCTCTGAGGACAGTCAGGGGAGCTAATGAAGACAAAAGTGGTTTACTGCAGACCTCACAGCAGGAACACTCAGTTTCTAATGTCCACAGTGGGCGGACGAGGACAGCGGGAATGCATTAGGTAAAAGTCATGGCTGTATTGACATGAGGCCATTACTCTTGTGTAAGTGGGTCGTATAACCTCTGTCCCCTCTGTGCCCGAGTGGTCAGTGACAAGCGCACTGAGATTGTCATATGCCTCAAAATGGCTTTCAGCGTGCATTGCCGTCATCCTTAACTCCCTAAATGAATGTATCATTATGTAGAGATAAAATGGACTCCTGTGATTAACCCTGTGATGTACAGTCATAAAACTGAATTGATAACTGAGAAGTGAATGTATTTAGCAAAGGGCTATGTGTCAAGCAGCGTAGGCTATACTATTAATGGAAACAGGAACTGTGTCTCATATACACAGAAAGCTGTTTCTGTTGTTGAGCCAAACCTCATTTGTATAAATACATGAATATATTTTATATAAAATGTGGATAACATAGTACACTTTTAGGCATGGGACGATGTGAAAATTTGACGTTTTTCTGGTCAAAAAAACGTGAATTACGATGCTTTATCTATAATCATCAAAATAATGCTTAAAAATATCACTAAAGCATACTGGAATCATTTTACCTTTTATTTTGTTCAGAAATGATCACAGATAGGACAGCGTTTTTTGGGGGGAAAAACAAACAATCGAAAAATCTTAAAATATCCAAATTTTTCAAATAGCACTATATCTTTCGATATGAAATTTTCTGATGCTTGATTTAAGATATTATGGGATTTTTGACGTGGTTGGACATACAGCTTGTTTTTGCCCCTTTATGGCAATGCTGGTTGACCAGTAGGCTCTCTGGCTGCTGCTGGACACACAATTATCCCGATAACGAAAATTTACCACAATCAAATTATTATGAGTGCTTTAATCATGATCTGTGTTAAAACTGTCTATCATCCCAACACTAAAGATCTGTCATTATGAAGAAATACAAGTCAGTAGCGCTGCAAACTACATCCTCTAAGATAAAAAAAAAACTGTTGTGTCAACATCACTTGAAAACAATTTCAACTGGAGCTGCGCAATATACAAATAATAATAATAATAATAATAATAA
>NW_024676795.1:0-238 GCF_008729295.1 Plectropomus leopardus | reverse complement strand
GTCACGTTGGTGAGAAAGGCTCCTGCTAAAACCTACCCGTGAACAATAACCAGCCAATTCTCCCAAGAAAAAACCCCGCAGTATCAGCAGAACACACACAGAACAGCTTCTCAAACGCAACAAGCAGCTAACAGGCCGGTCATGACAGCTTTTGTTGGACAATATATTGTCCCAGAATTAACTGCAATCACGATATTATTGTCTATTTTGAGGCCATTTTATGTAAGTACACCCTTTC
>NW_024676794.1:0-273 GCF_008729295.1 Plectropomus leopardus | reverse complement strand
GCGAAGGTGATGGAAATTAAAAAGCTTCAGTGTGGCGGAGAGACTGTTGGCACAGTGCTCCAACAGAAACAAAAACCCCCTCACAAACAGAAAATCAGCTGGTGGGATCGATTTTCTAATCGGTTCCCGTCTGACCGCGGCGATAAATCTCATTACTTTGTGTCATAAGAGCTCAAAAACCACTCAGTCATCAGAGGAGCGGAGGTGGCCGGAAACACGATGACCGGGACTGAACACGGGACAGTTTGAAACCAAAAGACGAAGGAAAACAGC
>NW_024676793.1:0-225 GCF_008729295.1 Plectropomus leopardus | reverse complement strand
TACACAGCTACCAGCTCTTAATTTCAGTTTTTGATTTATTGCTGTGTGAGATTCCCTTTAACTCATAGTTTGATTATAATGGACCAACATATACGGGAAAGAGATTGGACTCTGACGAATTTAGTGCACAAATTACAAGTTGCGCTGAGGAGGGGCTCTGGTGGCTCGCTAGACTACTCCCCCCCCACCTTAAGAAGTATTGTGTTACTTCAAATTGGAGGTCTA
>NW_024676792.1:0-310 GCF_008729295.1 Plectropomus leopardus | reverse complement strand
TGAGTTGTATGCCTCCTTGGAGTTGGCATAAAATAAGTCCAGCATTTTATTGTCTCGGGTGGGGCAGGTGACATACTGGGTGAAAGTAGGCAGAGTAGAGGACGGAGAGGCATGATTGAAGTCCCCAGAGATCAGAAGGAGGGCCTGTGGGTGCTGCGTCTGCAGCCTGCAGGTGACAGAGTGCAGGACATCGCAGGCTGCGTCGCCATTAGCAGAGGGGGGGATGTACGCCGCTATGGTAATTACGTGCGAGAATTCCCTCAGCAGGTAATAGGGTCTCATGCTAACGGCTAACAGCTCAATGTCCTTA
>NW_024676791.1:0-231 GCF_008729295.1 Plectropomus leopardus | reverse complement strand
TTTTTTGTTGATGTTGCTGTCAATTGTTGCTTGCTTTTGTTAATATTTGTTGTTGCTGTTGTTTGTTTGTTGTTGTTTTTGTCTTGGTGTTGTTTTTTGCTGTCTGTTGTTTATTATTGTTTTTGTTAGTTATTGCTTGTTAGTTTGGGTTTTTTAATCATTTGTTGTTTTTATTTTATTGTTGCTTGTTTGTTTGTTGTTTGCTGCTGTCTTGTTTGTGTGTGTTTCTTT
>NW_024676790.1:0-352 GCF_008729295.1 Plectropomus leopardus | reverse complement strand
ACTTGGCTGAGGTGCCAGAACTGAAGGATATTTCTTATGATGAGAAGAACTCCAAACTGACCTCTTATCTTATCATCGCGCTGGTGTCAGTGTCGACGTTTTTCCTGACCTTCATTATCATCATCTTGGGTGTGAGGTTTTGTCGCAGGAGAAAGCCCAGACTGTTGTTTGATGGAGCAGTTGCCATCCCCAGCGCGTATCTCCCCCCTAATTACGCAGATGTTGACGGCACAGGAACTTTACGCAGCACTTACAATTATGACGCGTACCTGACAACAGGTTCAAGAACCAGTGACTTTAAGTTCGTGTCCTCTTACAATGACAACACACTGCCTGCTGACCAGACTCTGAG
>NW_024676789.1:0-370 GCF_008729295.1 Plectropomus leopardus | reverse complement strand
GTGTGTGTGTGTGTGTGTGTGTGTGTGTGTGCGTGCGTACGTACGTGTTTGCGTGTGCGCGCGTGTGTGTGTTTCAGGGTCACACTCAGGCAGTGAGGAGTTTGGCCTTCAGTCCAGATGGGAAGTGGTTGGCTTCAGCCAGCGACGACGGCACCGTCAAGGTACTCACCGAAATGATCCACCAGCTGTCAGTCTGAACTCTTCAACAGCTTAACCCTTTCAGTACACGTCTGATTTTTTTTCTTATTATTTGATCATAAAGTACCGGATTAAAACCAAAAAAGTCAAACGTCAGACTGGATTTTAAAGAGGACATTTGTGCAGCTGCTGGTGTTGAGACGATATTTCATGAGTTAGTTCCTAAATGAAG
>NW_024676788.1:0-316 GCF_008729295.1 Plectropomus leopardus | reverse complement strand
TACTGCTGATCATTTTATGTAAAGGTTTATTCTGCTTGGATTATAGTTTTCTTGCTTTTTTTAAGGCTCTAAAAAACTGATTTCTCTCCTGCCTTCTGGGTAGCCCTTTATTTTAATACAGTATAGAGCTTAAAACTTATGAGATCACCTAAAGCCAAGCCTTGAATTTTAATGCAAAGACTAATAACAAATCACGTTTCAGGAGACTGGTGTCCTTATTAACCCTATCATGCTATTTGTATCATATTTGATACATTACATTCTGTGGTCTTCATGTCACCCACATTAACATTACTAAAGCCTGTTTAACGGCCCA
>NW_024676787.1:0-351 GCF_008729295.1 Plectropomus leopardus | reverse complement strand
ACACTATTTAATGAGGTTTAAAGCAGTTTCTAGTCATTTTTGAGATACGTCATTTTTTGACATTTTGCCATACTATAGCCTTGCTTTTTGTGTCATTTTTTTTTTACATGCCAAATCATGGTGTTTTTGGCCGTTTTTGCAACTTTCGTTGCCATAGCGTGTCTCAACACACTATTTAATGAGGTTTAAAGCAGTTTTCGGCTGTTTTTAAGGGACATGCCATTTTTTGACATTTTCGCCATACTATAGCCTTGCTTTTTGGGTAATTTTTTTTTGACATGCCAAATTATGGTGTTTTTGGCCATTTTTGCAACTTTCGTTGCTATGGCATGTCTCAACACACTATTTAAT
>NW_024676786.1:0-213 GCF_008729295.1 Plectropomus leopardus | reverse complement strand
TTGGTTGGGCCAGATTGGAGGAGAGCCTCAGCACCAGCTGGCTGAGGAGACTCTTCTCTATGTTCTCCTCTTGGCAGTGAAGAGCTTTGTGGTGGTAGGAGTTGGGCTCGCTTGCTTGTAGGTGTTTGTAGAACTTGATGGCTCTTTTTGAAATCAGAATTAAAAAGGGAAATTGTCCTAGTTCAGCCCTGCAGCCATTGTTGGGCGTGTTCC
>NW_024676785.1:0-1173 GCF_008729295.1 Plectropomus leopardus | reverse complement strand
ACGGATGGTTAGGATTAGGGAAAGAAGGCACATGGTTTGGTGTAGATAAAAAAAAACCCATCACATTCAGACATTAAGTGAATTACGGACTCACGTATGAAAGTCTGGGCCACCCTGCGCTCCTTACATTACGTCTGTACTGGTAGCATTTCAACCTGACGCCATCCTGCTGCGTTTCATATGTACGTGACAGGTTCAGTTCGGCTGTGTTCTCAAGTGAAACCACCCGTGCACATATCATGTGGATGCGACAGGTATCATCTGGACATCCCCCTGCTTATTATAATATGCCAAACAGTTCTGTCTGACCGCATTTTTAAGTGATGCTGACGCTGTTTTACAACTTCAGAATGAGCCAGATTAAGTGACCATATGACCATCATTTTGAGGTCGAGATATGTCCGGAGCATATCCAAGGACACTATTATTGATATCAAAGATGACATCAAAGAATTTACTACGTCTGCAGTGGATTTAAATTTTAAAACAACAGCAGCAACTGTACCCACAACTACAATTAAATCATTCCACAACCAGAAATCATGGGTTACCAGAGCCATCTGGGATGCCAAAGACACGGTGCAGCCAGTATGGAAACAGAGACATTTTAAAGCAGCAGCCTAAAACATAAGAAGAAGCAGACAAGAACTAAGATACAGAGAGATATACCTTGTATGATTTCAAGTGACAAATAAATGATTGAATTATTGATTGACACTTATTCGAAGCCAGACCATAATCTTTTTCGCTAAACCTAACCTTTTTGTTGCCTAAACCTGATGACATACTTGTGGTGGAGCTGTGATCGACTCTCTCAAGATGTGACTCTTATGGCCATATATGAGCTATTTTGTTGTGTACCGGTAAGGATGCTAATTTCGGAAATGCTCCTGTTCCTCAGTGGGAGGAACAAATGACCAATGCAGTGTTGGGGAGTGGTGACCTACATGGAATTACACTGTAGGCTTGGTACACTGCAGTTTTTTGCAGCAGCATGCAGGTAATTCAGCAACAGATTCAAGCTGGTAAATTGCTTTCTTCTTCCCTATTTATAGTATAGTTAACACCTGAAACTATATATTTATTTTACCTTTACTCCTCTGTAGTAACTGAACCCCCTTTTACCACACTGAAAGAAGTGATTTTGGAGAGTGGTAAATATAATCTATGCAA
>NW_024676784.1:0-219 GCF_008729295.1 Plectropomus leopardus | reverse complement strand
CTTTTGGGACATGTCAAATTTTGACATTTTTGCCTTACTATAGTCTTGGATATTTTATCGTTTTTTGGACATGCCAAATTTTGCTTTATTAGGCTGTTTATGCAACTTTCTCTGCTATGGCGTGTTTTGGCAGGCTATTCTAAGCTGTTTCCAGCTGTTTTCAACAGTTTTGGGGACATGTCAAATTTTGACATTTTTGCCTTACTATAGTATTGGATG
>NW_024676783.1:0-278 GCF_008729295.1 Plectropomus leopardus | reverse complement strand
CGTTCTCAGCGGCGCTGAGCCACCGGGCCCGGGCGTCAGTCACTGACCCGTCTCTGCTTTTTGTGCCACCAAAGCTGCGTGTTTGAATCCAAAATCTTTTTTAAAACAAACCCACGACACTCACAACAATGTTGTTGAGAAACTTAAAGTTTCAACATATTTGCAACAATAAAGCACAGATGTAACATATCTGCAGGGTGCAGAAAAATGCAATGCCAACTTTGCAAATGAAAAAACTTTGTGATGATGAGACCACATTTTAAAATGTGCTTGCACTG
>NW_024676782.1:0-244 GCF_008729295.1 Plectropomus leopardus | reverse complement strand
TTTCATTTTTTGTGCTAAGTTTCTGGTCATTTCTTTGAATTTTTCTCTAATTGGATACAAATTTCTTTTTTTTTTAAACATTACTGTGCAAAAGTCTTCGGTTATTTTATAATCATCATAAATATTTATTTTTCAGTAGTCTCTTTACTAACATACATCCACAACATTCAGGAAATATATTTTAAAAATGCAAATGCTTTGAAATGAAACAACATAACCGCGCTAAAGTTTTAAGTATTTAGTG
>NW_024676781.1:0-257 GCF_008729295.1 Plectropomus leopardus | reverse complement strand
ACATTGCGGTTGTATGTCTCAGTCAGCTAGTCATGATATAGTTCACATCCATGTCTGTCAACACCGTAGACTGTATATAAAGGTCTTCATATACAGTTTATGGTTCACACTCACATATAGCCAAGACAGCAAACAATGCTCGAAATATGGAGGACACCTTCCCCCTGAGAGCACAGAGGATCCTACACAATCAGCACAGTTTCAAGGTGAACAATAAAGATGAGCATCTCCAATTCAGTAGCTGACCAGAAGTTTCC
>NW_024676780.1:0-503 GCF_008729295.1 Plectropomus leopardus | reverse complement strand
CCTCACCGCTCCTACGACTGTGCCATCGACCTTCTTCCTGGAGCGGTTCCTCCCAAGGGTCGGCTCTACTCTCTCTCCGCACCAGAGAGGGAGGCCATGGACACATACATCAGAGACTCCCTGGCTAGTGGTCTTATCCGGCCGTCCTCATCTCCTGCCGGGGCTGGGTTCTTCTTTGTGGGGAAGAAGGACGGATCTCTGCGGCCCTGCATTGACTATAGGGGGTTGAACGAGATTACTGTCAAGAATCGTTACCCCCTCCCTCTCATGGCATCGGCATTTGAGCTACTACAGGGGGCGACCATCTTCACGAAACTTGATCTACGTAATGCCTACCACTTGGTGCGCATCCGTGATGGGGATGAATGGAAGACGGCCTTCAATACTCCCACTGGACACTACGAGTATTTGGTGATGCCTTTCGGGCTCACCAATGCTCCTGCAGTCTTCCAGGCCCTGATTAACGACGTTCTGAGAGACTATCTAAACAAATTTGTGTTTGT
>NW_024676779.1:0-386 GCF_008729295.1 Plectropomus leopardus | reverse complement strand
ATTGCCTTTTTCTTATGTTTTTGAAAGAAATCAAACCAATTTGTTCAGGTTTCAAAGGTTTAACCCTTTAGAACCTGAGGACATTGTTTTGATTTCTTTCAAAAACATAGGGGGGAAGCAACAAGCTACTTAAGAAGACATGGCCCAAAAATAAGCAAAAAAAAAAAAAACCAAAAAAAAAATTTACAGGAAAATAAGCCAAAAAAGGAGAAGATAATTACCTTTAAAAATTGCTGAAATATGCGTTTATTTTATTTTTATTTTTATTTAATTTTCTGTAACATAATTTTAAATCTGATTTTTTTTTTCTAATTATCCTCCCCTCTTTTTTAAACAAACAAACAAATTCTTAGGTAAATAAATTTTGCAATTTGAGGGACATTTCT
>NW_024676778.1:0-322 GCF_008729295.1 Plectropomus leopardus | reverse complement strand
TGGAAATAATATTAATGTATAATATGTATAATGTATAATGTGTATGTAATGTATAATATCTTTTAAAACTTGATTCTGAAAAGCACATGGATCTAAAATCTAGGTCCTCGGTCTGGTTGCTTATCAGGATCTATTGGATGCAGCTGTGATGTTCTCCTCAGCTGCTGCAATCAGCCTGCCGGGAGGTTATTTGGGGAGGTTCAGTGCTCAGTTGGTTGTCTGTCTCCAGAGAGTCAACACCTTCAGTTGGCTCTCTGTGTTTTATGTTTTGAGTGGAAATCTAAGTTGGGTGTGTGTTGAAAGTGTGATTCTTTGTTTGGCC
>NW_024676777.1:0-263 GCF_008729295.1 Plectropomus leopardus | reverse complement strand
CCCACAAAATAGAACTGAAGTCCTATTCCTAGCTGGAACAGGCGAGCAGGTCTGCGTTGTACACTTGAATGTTTTCCAAAGTAAAATGCTTCAGAGCTCACGGGAGAGGTTCAAGAGACTAACAAAGATGTAGGAGCTGGGACACACAAATTGTCTCGCAATAAACGGACAAGTCAACTGGCAAGGTTCAATTATGAGGCTTTTATTGGTAAATGGATTATATTTATATAGCAATTTTCTAAACTCATTGAGTATTTCAGGTT
>NW_024676776.1:0-419 GCF_008729295.1 Plectropomus leopardus | reverse complement strand
GTCTTAAAAGGTAATCATAAATAATAACTACAAGGACAACAACAACAGCAGGAAATAAGAAACAAAAACAAAGACAAAGACAAGTAAACAGACAAAAAAAAAAAAAAAAAAAGCAGATAATGAGTGCATGCGTAATCACAAATGCAAAATGACCTGCTCAATGCAGATGTACCACTAGGACTGGAAAAGCAGGGTTAGCAGGCCAGAGGGTTCAAGATGGTGGTACAGTGGCGGGGGGCGCACCACCGATGGGGACAATATTCAACTGAATGGACCTGACATGTTCTAGGAAGGGGAGCCAAATTTTAGAAAATTTAACGTTCGAACCTCGAAGACAGTGTTTTATTTTCTCCAATTTCATAAAAAAAAGGACGTCTTTTATCCAGTGAGAATGGGAGGGTGGATGGGGGCTCTTCCAA
>NW_024676775.1:0-290 GCF_008729295.1 Plectropomus leopardus | reverse complement strand
CACCCGGAGAGTCAGGCCGCCGCTGCTTTGACCTTTTCCCGTGGGTCTCCGGCTCCTTCGTCCGAATGGGCACAGAGGCGATTCTTCTTTGCAGCTGTGTCCTAGGCTTGCCGCCTGCAGCTTCGGCCGTTTTGACCGTCGCTGCAGCCATTCGGAGCACAGCCACGGGGGGGATCTGCTTGTGCTTCCTTACCAGCAAGTTCCTGGAGGTCCATATGGCGTCTTTGATGGCGGCAAGGGTGGGCCATTGTTTGGCAAAGTCACAGGCTGGGATTGACTTTTGGCTCACC
>NW_024676774.1:0-1005 GCF_008729295.1 Plectropomus leopardus | reverse complement strand
AAAGAAGCACTGCTTCTGTGGCTGTGTTAATTTTGGACTATCAAAGTGCAAAAGACACAGTGGTGATTTTCTCAGGGCGACCCAGACCTTCTCTGACCCTGGGGCAGGTCAGCTGGTCACCTGTGACATCACACTGCTCCAGACAATGCCACGACACAAACCGGAACCGACTTGAAGGAAGCTAAAAAAAACACAAAAAGCAGAAGAGAGCTGGATGAACAATGTGAACACTGGCTTGGACAACCAGCAACAATTTCTGTTGATTTATAACTATGGTGGTACATTTGTGAAATGGTGCATTAATTTGCCCAGTTTCATTCAAATCTAATCACTGAAGGTTAGAGTATCATGCATAACACATATGTAGTGAGTATGAATAACAAGCAGTCTTTTAGATGATTCAGTATAATGCTGAAGACAGAGCAGGAGATACACTAAAGATTAATCTACCATAATGTCCCATTAGTGCTATATAAACTGTATTTTCTCAGAGTGCAGTTAATATGTAGCCAAAGTCAATGGGTCGTTTTTAAGACCATTAAGCAATACTGCTACATGTGTTAACAAGGTAAAAGCATTCAGGTGTTATTCAAACTCCTTCTGATAGGCTGATGCTTGACAAGAACCACTAATGTTTTATCATCTGATGATGGCAGCCTCCTCCGTTCTCATCTTTACTTCATACCCCATGTCTCTTTCTCATCCTTATGCTAATGTTTTTGCTGTTAAGACCCTGACACACCAAGCCGATTGTCAGTCGTCCATAATCGTCAGACTGACTGTGAGTGTCTGTGTCGCGCACCATTGGCCCTAATCTGTGCTAGCTGTTTTTTTTTCCCCACCGATTCAATATGTTAAACAGTTTCCTACCTCGAAATGGAGAACAACTTAGAGCACTGGTTTGCAATAACTATGGTACGATTGTTGTCACACAAGCTCCCCCTAGTGGAACTTGGAGGAATCTCAGAAATATTTTAAAGAAATAAATTAATTAAACACATAATA
>NW_024676773.1:0-312 GCF_008729295.1 Plectropomus leopardus | reverse complement strand
CACACACACACACACACACACACACACACACACACACACTGACCTAAAAATACTGTAGTTAAGCCTTTTTATTGCATTCTTTAGAAAACATAAATACATCGCCAGGAGGCGGAATTTAAATTGAAACAAGCATTGAAGTGTTCTGCATGAAGCCTGTAATAAAAAAAACGTTTTTTCAAGCGCACAGAGAAAAACATTTTTGGCATGCACACTTAACGTCATAAGATCGCTGGGATATTTTGGACTTGTAAAGCCACAGCCCAGACAGACTTTTTTGAATATGGAGGACAAAAAAGTCAGTTTTGGGCATAA
>NW_024676772.1:0-207 GCF_008729295.1 Plectropomus leopardus | reverse complement strand
CTGGGTATAAAAGTTAAAATTGTTATGAAATGTATAAAAAACAAAGTAAATTCATGTATTTATAAATAATTTTACCAATCTATTTTATGTGATGGTAAATGTGTAATTTATTTATAATATGTAAATCACCATTATTTAGGAAAACCAGTTTTCATTGCACGAAGATAAATGTCATCATTGTATTGTATTATATTAGTAGCAATAATT
>NW_024676771.1:0-487 GCF_008729295.1 Plectropomus leopardus | reverse complement strand
TTGCACTTACTAAGGGTTTTTTCCTTAAGTCTAAATTCTTGCTTGTGTTGTACATCGCTTTGGATAAAAGCGTCTGCTAAATGAAATTGTAGAATTATAGAATCTTCAACAAGGCAGCAAAAAATATCTACACAACCAGCACAGTTTCAAGTTCCACACCAGAGATTAGTGTTTCTCCTTCGTTTCCTGAGATCTCATGTTAAATATTGGCGAGAGAAGTGTTTTTGCAGAACATTATGATGTCACAGTGAATTTAACCTTTGACCTTTTGGAATTAAAATGTTATCATTTTATCCTATTAGACGTTTGTGTGAAATCTTGTCATTGATAGTGTACGAATTCTTGAGTTATGGCCAAAAAACCATGTTTCATGAAAAAAGTGCTTAAAATTCTAATGATAATTCTTTAGAATAACTTTAAATATTTAGTTAGTCTGGATATTTTCTCCGAGATTCATTTTTAAATAATTTTAAATAATTACCATCCT
>NW_024676770.1:0-334 GCF_008729295.1 Plectropomus leopardus | reverse complement strand
TAGAATTGTAGAATTTTCAGTGGTCAGATTGTCTGTAATCTTGAGAAATGTTTTGCTTTCATTATTTAAAAGAATGCAAGACTGATAGAAATACATACTCATATTTTGGCTTTTGATATGCAAACATATTTTATTTAAATGTTAAACTCAACCATACATTTTTATAATATTTTATTCTTTCTAAAGATTGAAAATAAGAAAAGCACCTATCAACATCTGGAAAAATTGTGTGGGAGTGCAGCAGACCGCAAGAGGTTCCCTACCATTAGCATACAGCGAGTGGCCAATCAGACCAGAGGGAGAAACAAAACCAAAAGCGCAGGATGAGGAGAGG
>NW_024676769.1:0-276 GCF_008729295.1 Plectropomus leopardus | reverse complement strand
TGTGTGCGTGTGTGTGTCTGTGTCTGTGTGTGTTGGTGAGTGGTTTGATGGGAGCTGCCCCACATTTGGTGCTCCTTTATTGCTACATGTTTCATGACATGCATACACACACACACACGCTCACCCATGTTTGCTTTGCGTGGATCTTTCTATACGGTTACAGTTCCCACTTCAAGTAATGAGTCCACAAACGTAAAAGTCCGTTAGCCTTTTAGAGCTTCCGGTTCCCTCGTCTTAAAGTCAATGGGGTTTTTGAATGGGTTTTCGGTAAAATGC
>NW_024676768.1:0-234 GCF_008729295.1 Plectropomus leopardus | reverse complement strand
ATATATATATGTATATATATAAACTCTGTTTGTTTACTTCATGGGGAGAAGTAACCACTCTCATGTCTGTACAATAAATACTATGCTACAGCCAGTCTCCACTTAGCTTGGCTTAGTTTAAAATTACAAATTGTTAATTATATACCATTTTGGAACATATTAAACAAATGCAATATGCTAATTAGTAATCTCAAGAGGTGCTTTTAGGTGAATTTCCAAAACTTTGGACTGAGC
>NW_024676767.1:0-237 GCF_008729295.1 Plectropomus leopardus | reverse complement strand
TTTTTCCTATAGGCAGCGATTATTTTTATATCTAGTTGAAGGTTATTTAAATTAATAATATATTCTAAATTATTTTTAATTTTTTTCACTAGGGATACAGATGAGGGGGAGTAAGTTGTGACGAAGGGGAGGGTCGTGGTGACTGTGATGGGCTTGGTTTGCAAAAAAAGTCTAAAACACTTCCTAAGAGAAGTCCTGGAGTACCCTCTGCTGGACAAAGCGCGAAACAGCACTCTA
>NW_024676766.1:0-212 GCF_008729295.1 Plectropomus leopardus | reverse complement strand
ATGTGACGCATTCCTCAACGGGTTAGCTCCTTACATAAAGGATGAGCGGATTTCGTTTGATCTTCCCCACTCCCTGGATGGCCTCATTGAACTGACAACCAGGCTGGACAGGCGAATTCAGGCAAGGAGGAGGGAGCAGCGACTAGAGGGAGGCGCTCCGCGGGGTCCTGTTCATCGTCATGGTCCTTCTGCAACCGCCAGCAGTTCCCCAA
>NW_024676765.1:0-617 GCF_008729295.1 Plectropomus leopardus | reverse complement strand
GGGTGAGGGGAAAAATGAAGGGAGGAGAGAAAATTAGAGGAATTAATAAATTGTTTCTTTTTTTCCCTTTAATTTATTTTTGCATATTTTATTTGGTTTTGGTCTATTTGTTTTTATTTCATATTGACATTATACATCCTGTTTCTTGAATTATTTGTCTGCTTGTTTTAATTTGATCGTAACTCTACCCTTGTTGCGTCTCACCTGTGTTCAGGAGGACTGTTTGGCTTTCTGTTGTTGTACTGCATCCTATATATCCCATTTCTGCTTGTGCTTTGTTTATCAGAGACTTTGCCAACTGTTTTTAAAGGTGCTGTATAAATATGGTTTTCATTAAGAGAAGCCAGCAGAGAGAATGGGGAAGGGAACAAATGTCTGAGTGCAATGAATGAAAAGGAGGAGCGGAGGGAGGTCAGAGGGAGAAGGGGTGGATGAAGGGAGGAGGGGTGGGAGGCAGGAGTCCAGGTGCAAAGTGTTGGGCAGACTGGATTTCCTGCCTGTCAGGTAGAACTACAGCAAGTACAATATACTCAGTGTTAAAACAACTACCACCAGTGTTTTTGGGGCCTGGGGGGGGGGGGCACGTGTATGTGTGTGAGAGAGAGAGAAAGAAAGAG
>NW_024676764.1:0-213 GCF_008729295.1 Plectropomus leopardus | reverse complement strand
ATTTAGTTACCACAGTGTATTTTAGACTTATTGTAGGAGCTGAGCTGCAAATTCACTGATTACACTCAAATACACAATCTGGACTACATTTAGGACACATGCATCAACACAGACAAAACTGAAAAAATGAGTGAATGAAAAGCACGTAAATTGTGTTACGCAATCGCGAGGCGTCAGGCACAAAAACAAAACCAGAGATTAGGATTTGGATTT
>NW_024676763.1:0-1238 GCF_008729295.1 Plectropomus leopardus | reverse complement strand
AGTGGGCTAATTAGTTCACCCGACACTGAAACATTAAGTATTCTTAACGAATAATCTCGTTTTGATTTCACATGGCTTAATATATCTAAGTGAACACTGTCTCTTAACTTGAAAGGTCAAAGTTAACAGGCGTACGTAAGGGGACGTGACGTCTGACGTCACTAAACCCAACGTTCAGGGCACGTATAAAGAAAATTCAAGATGGCTGGACCTTAGTGAGGGATGCGAACAAAGGAGGAAAAACATTCTTATTCACCGAAAAAACCTGCACAACAACGCACATTTTTCGCCGTGCTGTTGCAAAATTGTGTTATTATCTGTGTTTTGTGTTCCGGGACCCTGACTTCAGGATTTGAAAGTTTTGCCCGCGCGAACCGGTGAGTACAAAAGTTCGGCAAAAGTTCGATACATACAGTTAACTTTTGTTAGACGCTGAATATATGTAATGAAGTTACATGTTACGATATTACACATATTTCCAACTGGTTTAAACTAAAGCTTTCTTAGTAATTATCTTCAGTGGCGTTACTGTCGTCAACTTAAGGCCCGTGGAAAGAGCAGTTATTTGCCTTGAAAAATATGCAGAGGACGACTTGTTTCAAATATCGGTGAAATGTTTTAATGAAAGCAGTTGCTGGATATGTGAAAGTTTATTTTTTATTCGACATGGCATAAAATCACAATATGTTGAAAAGGGCTGTCTAACAAAGTTGCCCTCTGCAATAAAGCATTGACAAAATAATACATACTACACATAATCACTTACATCTTAAAGCAACATTAAATTGTTTGTGCTCTCTGTTATGTTATAGTACCATAGAGCAGTTGGATATGACCAGTTTGTCATTCTGAGCAACAGTGTTGGTGAGTAAAGTATTTGTTTATTTAAAAACACCATTTGATTATGACGTTCATCATGATTTGGTAAATAAATTACATTCGTTTAATTTCTCCCTGCAGGATTTGTGTGACCGCTTCTGCACCAGTTCAAGGTATGTGCAAATCTCAGTATCAGAAGTGTAATTATAAACTACTGACAAAATATAACAATAGATCAAGTGTATTTATCGTGACTGACTGCAAACCCATCTGCACCAACTCCCAACTTTGTAGTTACCTTTTTTCTTTCGTTTTTTTTCGGTTACCTATTTTGATGTTTGTCTGAATTATAGGTAGCAGGAGTAAATGGAGTGGAAGTGCAAGCTGTGCACTGTATCCTTGGACACACGTGCAAACTT
>NW_024676762.1:0-370 GCF_008729295.1 Plectropomus leopardus | reverse complement strand
TTGACTTCTTCCCATGTTATTAAAATAAGCCTTTTCGCGCAGGTTTCAAAGGTTTCAACAACGAATAAAAAAAACAAGTATAGCAGTGATTCCCCAAAATGCCATGGGGATCAGGGCCCCTAAATGGCTGCTGAGATAAATCTAAGAGGTACTGCAATTATTAAAAAGGTAGAAAAGTATAAAAAAAAAATACTGCTACATAAATTTACTCTACTTTTATTTTTCTTTTCTGTGTGTATTAGTGTGAATTTAAACTCTAAAAATTAAAAATGTATATATGAAAAGGGAAAATAATGGCTGACAGGTCAGAAGGGTTGGGGGCTGCTGGTACACAGCCTGTAAATAGAGATCTTTGTTGATGGCAGCTAAA
>NW_024676761.1:0-279 GCF_008729295.1 Plectropomus leopardus | reverse complement strand
GGCTTTTTGGTGTTGGTGTTTGGTGTTATTATGTGCCGGCAGACGACTGGACGGCACCAGATGATACATGCACGGGTGGCGTCATTTAAGAACGGGATGGAACCTGTCATGTCCGCATGAAACATGGCAGGATGGCGACATGTTGACATGCTGCCGGTAATGATGTAATATAAGGAGTGCCAGGGCGCCTATAGGGCTGGGGGTAGGGGTGTAGATGGGTCCAGAAGGCCAAAGGGGAGCAGGGGAGGCTGGGGGTGAAAAAGCAAAGGGGAAGGCTGG
>NW_024676760.1:0-256 GCF_008729295.1 Plectropomus leopardus | reverse complement strand
TCCAATTGCTATTGTGTTTAAGCTGTAAATACAATATGGTATAAATAGTAGCCGAGTATATATGATATGATTCCACTTGCTATGACTGCCATGTGATGTGTGTTTTTTTATTTGTTGGCTCATTCACACCCCCTATTAGACGTAGTTGATGTATGCCACCGGCTGTGTATGAATGTTGCCAGTTAGTGCGGGAACATGCCCGAAGTGAGTTGCAGAGCACAGCACTGTGTACAAATATTGTGTATTGAAGCCTGTA
>NW_024676759.1:0-579 GCF_008729295.1 Plectropomus leopardus | reverse complement strand
AATATTTTAAGATGTGCTCGATATCGATATATATAACAATATACATCAAATTACTATTTCTGTCAAGTTTAATGGTTCCCTTTGACTCTTAAGTGAGATATGTAGATATTATCAGGTTAATTTTGGTTTAAATATTTATTTTCTGTCAGACATTGAACATGACAAATATACTGTAGAACAGCATCACCAACTGGAGGACCTATTCTACCAAAATGGTCCCAGCCTCATACCTAAAATCAATAAGTCAATTAATTAATTGAACATTTTACTTCAATTATGATCAATGAACAATTATTTTGCTTTTTTAAATTCTTTGTGGTTTGTTTTTTTGCCCTCATAGTTTGGGTGTAAGATTTTCCTCGGTGTCGTGCGAGTATGAGACAGAGCCCGAAAGCACCAGAGGCACAGCAGATGCGCGGTGGGGAAAGGGTTAACAGAATTTTTAAATAACCAAAATACCCAACAACGCAAAATTATGCTGGTTAGAGGTTCTGAATGTTGTTTTTACGCACTGGAGCGGGCTGTCGCACACGTCCAAAACTGGAGTGGCTGGAGCGGGCTGTCGAACTGGAGCGGCTC
>NW_024676758.1:0-224 GCF_008729295.1 Plectropomus leopardus | reverse complement strand
GCAAATGTAGGTTTACAAATGTTTAGATCAAGGTTTTGGTTTCTGCATTTATGCAAGGAAACATGCTTTCAGACTATTTCAATGCAAACACACAGTCCTCACCTGTATTCCTCTGCGCCCACACTGAGAACCACTTCATACGGCAATCACATGTCCATGGGTTGCCATGGAGGAAGAGGTTCTCAGTGTGGGCGCAGAGGAATACAGGTGAGGACTGTGTGTTA
>NW_024676757.1:0-224 GCF_008729295.1 Plectropomus leopardus | reverse complement strand
TATTTTATATTATTTTATTTTTACAGGGGCAGTGCACATTAATAAACATTGCTGTGAATGTGCCAGTGTTAGCCTAAGGCTAATTTTGTAATGCGATGATGACTGACTGAATATCAGTAAGGAACAACCAGTTTATTCCTAATTATTTTCCACTGATTGCTATTTATTTCATCATTTTTTATTGATTGATAAAACTTATTTTAGACTAATCAGTGCAAATATTC
>NW_024676756.1:0-222 GCF_008729295.1 Plectropomus leopardus | reverse complement strand
CTGAGAAGTGCTCTTGTCAGTCAACCTCTGCGTCCACAAGAAACAGCTCATTGTGTGACCCCCAGTCAGAGCAGATTTGGTCAAGGCTTTTTGAGGGAAACCTCCAGTCCCGCTTCACTTGCAGCTCTGTCAGGAGCTTCATTCAGGGTAAAAAAAAGAAATGCAGGGAAAAATAGCAACATAAATGATAGGCCACTTCTATGAATGTGTATTGTTTTGACC
>NW_024676755.1:0-270 GCF_008729295.1 Plectropomus leopardus | reverse complement strand
GTCTCTAATGTGTATATGTTTGGAACAAATGTGTGTGTTTACCTATCTGTGCTTCTGCATATATGCGAATGCACATGAATGCTGTATGGATTTGCTGTGGCATTATTTTGTTGTACTTTTTATATTTATTCTTACAGAATCTAAATTTCACTCAAAGTTACTATTATTTACAAGCTAGATCTTTTATTTGTATTAACATTTGAATGAAACTGACACTGTTTATGCTGCCGAATTAAAATATAACACTTATTGATACAATTGTGTCTTTGT
>NW_024676754.1:0-228 GCF_008729295.1 Plectropomus leopardus | reverse complement strand
ATATTTGTTATATTAATATTAGCATTTTCTTGTTTTTTGTTTTGTTTTATTTTCCCCTTATTTAAAGGCAGCTTACTTTTTACTAATCTCTTGATCAGTTTTGGCCCTATTTTGTCAAATTGCTTGTTGTTTTCTTTCCATGTTTTTGAAGGAAATCAAGCCAATGTGCTTGGGGGGTTAAGGGGTTAAGGCTTGGCACTTTCCCTCAAACAGAAGACTGGTGCTAAA
>NW_024676753.1:0-235 GCF_008729295.1 Plectropomus leopardus | reverse complement strand
TGAAGGCTTTTCACACACACTCACACAGCAGCACAGAGCCATCAACTAGAACAAAAGGATGGTCGTTAACTAAAACAAAGAGTGTGGCCCATTGGGAGCTGGGACATGAGCAATAACATGAACTCTGGCAGCACACCGGAATAACTCTGATTAAACAAGTAGTAATGTTGAATTAAAGCCACCAACCTTTGCATTGGATATTCATCTGCCAGAGTTTGTTGAAGGACTTCATACA